>NC_063164.1:68666799-68966799 GCF_023159225.1 Perognathus longimembris pacificus
GAATGTATATAGGTAAAATGATTTGAATAATGTGGAGATAACTGTTCAAAATTGTTGAGAACAGTAGATATATGGTCATTTAAAGAAGAGTATTTAAGCCAGCAAGGTAGCACATGCCCATGATCCCAGCACTCAGGAAGATTATGAATTTGAAAAAAATCAATAAAATAAAGCAGAGTATTTATATAATGAGTAATGTTAAGTAAGTCAGGAAGTGTAAGGTAAAATAGAAGAGTACAGGTATGGTAGAGTTTTGGCAAGCCTTTGAGAGCCAGATAATAAAGAGCTACTTTCTTATTGGCCATGAGGCCTACATCTTATATTCGAATATATAAATATATTTGAAGATAGGAAATACAGGGTACAATAAAAAAGTACGCTAAAACGGATAAATATGTAAGTCCATACACTTATATATTCACTTAAAGTTTATTCCGTTTTAAGTTGACTTCTCCAAGCCTAGGAGCTGTGAGTTAGTTTAGTGTAGAATAATTTTTAAAATTCTGTACAGAGGCTGGCTATGGCATTGGAGGTAGGATGATTGCTTTCTAAAGCAAGCTGGCAAATAGTTGTGAGACCTTTTCTGAAAAGTAAACTGAAGCAGAAAAGACTGGAGATAGAGATGAAGTGCAAAGATTCCAAGTTCAATGTGAAACCCAGTACTGCTGAAAGAGGGGGAAAAGACATAAGCAGGTATAGTTGGGTGGGATACTAGTGGTTGAGAATAGAGTTTAAAAAATAAAAACAGATTCTAGGTTACTAAGATTATGGAAAAATTGTTGACTTGGAAAATAAGCTCAAAAATGTATTCTCATTAGAAGTTTTGTTTGCTTTCATAGGACCTAAGAAAAGCTGGATTGCTGATTTTTGCTAATAAACAAGATGTTAAAGAATGCATGACTGTAGCAGAAATCTCCCAGTTTTTGAAGCTCACTTCCATTAAGGATCACCAGTGGCATATCCAGGCATGCTGTGCTCTTACTGGAGAGGGGTAAGAAGTCTTCCCCTTAGGTAACATGTGTTTAGTCTAAAAATGTATTTCTTAAAATAATTTAAGTATTTAAGGGGGAGATGTGAAACAGTTGAAGTCTACGGATTTCTTTTAGAATGATTCTGCAAATATTATGACACAACAACAGTATAATGCTCAAAAACCCCAGCTAATACATATACACATAAAGATGATGCAGTTGCTGGAGAGCTTTGAGAGCTTGAGAAGTCAGGAAGTGCCTGTTGTGGTGTTGATGGAACTTAACTAACAATTGCTAAGCATGTCCTATCTCTGGGGTATTTTCCATACACAGTTTTAGTTAATCCTCATGACCACCCTACAGGATAATTGTTCTTACTCTTATTTCTCAAAACTGATATAGGAATATTCACTGTTATCATATCAGTGTTATCTGTGTATGGCTCATGGGTAGAGTGCTTGCCTAGCAAGTGCAAGGCTCTGGGTTTGCTCTTCAGCACTTGGGAGGAAAAGGAGTTATATAATATGAGAATCCTTAGTTCTAGAGAGAGAGATGTTTGGAAAACAGGTAAATGTACCTACAGTAAGGTTTTGCCTGAGTCTAGTGCCAAGAGGTGAAAGGATTTCAAGGTAAAAGTAATGGACGGCTTAATTAAATGTTAATTGAGTTTAATAATGAATGAGTAAATTCAAGAAAGCAGCTAATCAGGGCTGGGAATATGGCCTAGTGGCAAGAGTGCTTGCCTCCTACACATGAAGCTCTCTGTTTGATTCCCCAGCACCACATATATGGAAAACAGCCAGAAGGGGCGCTGTGGCTCAGGTGGCAGAGCTAGCCTTGAGCAGGAAGAAGCCAGGGAGGATGCTCAGGCCCTGAGTCCAAGGCCAAGAACTGGCCAAAAAAAAAAAGCAGCTAATCAGAGAAATTTTATGTATTGGGAAAGTGGGCAGAGGATGGTCAGTTTCAAGGGGAAGTAGATTTTAGGATAATATCTCTAAACTCTTTAGGTGTGGCAAGAAGAGGAGGGAAAGATTAAACAAAGGAAAGATTAAACAAAGGAAATTTCACCTGGATAAATGAATTAAAAGCTATAAGGAGCCTGGGTGCTGGTGGCTCAGACCTGTAAACTCATCTCCTGGGGCGGCTGAGAGCTGAGGACTGTGGTTGGAAGCCAGCTCCAGCAGACAAACTTATCTTGAATTAACCAATCAAAGAAAGAAGCAGAGGAGTGGCTTAAAGTGGAAGGGCCAAGTGAGAGCATGAGGCCCTGACCTGAGTTCAAGCCTTAGAACTGAAAGGGAGGGGACGAAAAGCTAAAAGGAAGACTCAGCTGGTTCAAGAGCACACACACTGGAGCTTGGCCTCATTGTTCATTCTATTCGGCCACTTGCTAGCTCTGCTAACCTCAGTTTATCTAACATGGAAAGATTCTGGTCCTACTATTGAGAAGATTGAAGCAATGGCTGTTAAGTGCTTAGTATGGTTTCTAGGTAAGGGCTGCTCATTTAACAATTTAGAGTTAAGTTACTCAGTTCTTATTACTCAGTTATATTATTTTTGAACTATTCCCTATCAGTAGTTAATAAGAGAAAAGTACAAATCAGTCCCAAAAGGCCATTTGTTTCCCTCATTGCCATTGACTTACAATCTTTACATTATTCGATTCTATTTGTCCCTCCAAAACTTGAGATTTCAAAAAATTTAGTATTGTAGGATGGTTCTTTCATGTCTACAAAAGCTCTTCATAGATAGTAATTAATCCTTCATTTTGTCATTACAAATGCTTACAACCATTACCATCTGTGGGGTTTTCTTGTTTTGTTTGTTGTTTATCATAATGAACATTGCTTGTAGTATTTTGGTTTAGTTTAGTTACCCTTCATTCAGCAGTAACGGGTGTTGTGCCAAGTCGCGAAACCACCACCAAGAAGACCACCCAGAGTCAGACATTCCAAAATGCAAAAGCAAGGCAAGGCTTTATTTAAGTGAGCTGCAACTCGGGCCTCCTTCTACCCACCGACACAGCGGGAGGTTAGGAGGGAGCCCGGAGCTGCGATTACACAGGGCTTATAAAGGCAAAAAACAAAGTTACAGCAATCAGGTGTTTAAGCAAGCAAGATTACGAGTACAAATCTGATTGGCTCAGGGCTCGAGGCATTCTAGGGGTGGTTAGAGTTAAGCATTCCCAGCGGTTAGAGTTCTTGACCTGCCGGGCCCTAATAAGCTTGCCCTGGGTTTGCTCACAGGGCCTGCTTATCTCAGGTTCACGTGGTAAAGTGGGGTTTGCATGGTAAAGTGGGGCCTGACTTCAAAGTCTGGCACTTCAGGGTTTAAGTAGTATTTTATTGCCTTCAAATGTTTATATCCAAATATAAAATACATATGTATATACTTTATCCTATCAGCTCTACTATAATATCTTAAAGTATTTTTTGAAAGGAAAAGTTTTTGATACTTCATATTTACAATCAAGTTTTTACTCTATTTCTAGACATTCAAATTTACTCAATGCTTGAACAGTTTGGTATAATCTTTTTTTTTTTCTTTTGGCCAGTCCTGGGCCTTGGACTTGGGGCCTGAACACTGTCCCTGGCTTCTTTTTGCTCAAGGATAGCACTCTGCCACTTGAGCCACAGCAACACTTCTGGCCATTTTCTATATATGTGGTGCTGGGGAATCGAACCCAGGGCTTCATGTATACAAGGCGAGCACTCTTGCCACTGGGCCATATTCCCAGCCCTGTATAAGTTTTTATGTATAAATTTGTTACCGGATTTTATTTAAGGATACATTTCTAGAATTAGCAAAAGTGTTACAGAATGTTGATATTTTTAATATTTTTGACATATGTATAGGTCAGGCAGTATTCAAGACTGAATGTGTTCATGAATATTTGGAGTTTTGTGTTTGTGGTACTGGGACTTGAACGTGTTAGGCAGATGCTCTGTCACTTGAGTGTTTTCCTCACCCTGGCACTGGAGCTACAGTAGAACCAGAAGTAGATGTAGTAGGTATGAGACTGTGGCTTCACTGTCATAGATAGTACCAGCATTTGAATGGTGCTGATTTTTTTTTTAAGTCCTTGTTCATATAAATGAAAAATCTTATTTTAGTTTGTAGTCTAGCATTTTTGGCTCTGAATTTAATCACAGGATTTTGTTTTCTTTCTAGATTATGCCAAGGACTTGAGTGGATGATGTCACGACTCAAGATTAGATGATCTCTACTGTCCTCGTTTCATGGACTTTGTATAAGTGAAGTGCTGGACTTTACCTGAAAGCTGCAAAAATTAATGGTTTAGATATATTTATAATAAACTGATTTAACCTTTTTCTATAAGAAGAAAATTAAGACCACTTATTTGAAAACAAAGATGAAGTTTCACCTTCCAATTTTCTTTCACATTATTTCCTTCCAAAGTATGTTATTAAACTGTGATTGACATTTTTCCCAATGAATCCTCTCAGGACATTGTGTAGCCTGTGGTAAGTACAAAGGGAGAGGAAGACATTTTTAACGTTAAGAGCTTTATTATCAATATAATCCTCCCTAGTTGAATGTTATTCTATTATTGTTCCAATGAGTCAAAATACAAATCAGCACAGATACTGTTTCCAGTTTTTTAAAATGTAATATTACTTAAGAAAAGTATTTTGTTTAGGGTTGTGTATGTATTGTATATACCTCAGATTTATGTTCTATAGAAAAGAAAATAACACAAAAATTAATAATATCCTTAGTTATTGCCCTAATGAGATAAGTACTGGCCTTGGTGTTCAGAACCATTTTGTACTTTTCCCCTGTGTTCTCTGTATTGTACTAACCAGCTTTCCCAAATCGTTGAGCTGCTCTTAAAAAACAACAACCAAAAAACAAGAAAAGGCTTGATAGTGTGTACCTGCTTTTTTGTTGATGAACAGCACATGGAAATATGTAATCTAACCAAGTGGAATATCAGTCAGACTTTTAGCTTAGTTCTTTCTAATGGGCAGAATTGCACCGAGAGCAGTCACCTGGTTATTCTTTTGTTGGCTCTTAGGTCATCTAAATTACAGAATGGACTGTTAACCAATCATAAATTGTGAATAAAATTATCAAGTGTTTTCTTTTCCTGATTGAAAGCTATTGTGTGTAACATGTCTATCCAGAAAGGTAGAATTCTAGGAATACTGTTAGTTTAGCTATAGTCTTGTTTTAGTATGAAGCTATATGTCAAACAGTGAAAATGGGTTTTTGAGTATAAGTAAGGTATCTGCCAAGCAACATTGATCATTTCTTATTTCACAAAGTTCTTATTTTATTACTTGCAATAGTTTAAGACTTTTTTCTTTCTTTAAGTTTTCTTGTATCTTTTATGGCACAAATGACATTAACAATTGTAAAATATGAATTTTTTGAATGGTTTTAAGAATTGATTGAAAAGTTGATTGGCTTTTTACTAGGAAATAAGTTGAACTCAACTTTCATATTTAGTTAGGGTTTTTTTTCTTTTTTAATCTGAAAGTTGAATTTCTGTTAACAACTAAAAACAGAATTATCCTTTGTTAAAACATATACTTGAATGATCTATTTACTTCTTTTATGCGCTGAAAATGTTAATCCAAACTTAGAATATTCTAGGAAAGAAATAACTCTGCAATATAATCCTTTTAAATTTCAGATTTTGGTAAGATGTAAGCATTGAAAGAATTTAAAGTTCTTTCTGTAAGATATGGAATACTCAGTATTGAAATCTAAGTCAAGCATGGGTGATCAGTGTTAACATTGGAGGTTTTGTGTTTCATATTTGTGTTACATTCATAATGCAAATAGAACACATAGTATTAACATTGTTTATAAAAGTAAACCCTAAATTTTTAAGCTTTGTTCATAGGTTCTCATACTTTTTCAAATCACTGCAAGGTTGTATTAGAAATTCTTTAAGCGGGGCACCATTGACTCATACCTGTAATCCTAGCTATTTCATTAGAGGCAAATACTCCATGAAGTAGCCCCAAAATACTCACCTTTTGTCCTTTTTGCTTTTTAATTTTAATAATCGTGCTCAGTTCATTGGATTGTGGTCATGTCAGTCAACAGGCAACCAGCACATTCCCTTGTCATAAAGATGTCTGAAATTCAATGAGTGTTTAAAGTATGCACTATGCTAGTATTACAACATTATGAAGATCTTACACCACATTTACAAAAGTGATTTTTCTACCTTCACAGGCTAAGCAGTGCTTGTATGTAAAACTAGAATTAAAATGGGAAACATCTTAAATTTATATTTGAAAATGTCAAAATGTTAACAGTATTAAAGATGGAGAGATTCATGAATAGTTCAGATTTGAAATGTATATGTAATTTTAGTAGAATTAAATAGCATTTTGGAATTTTTGTACACTAGTTTTGGTTGTAAACATCTCATTTACAGTCATGCTCAGTTTTAAAAAGAAAATGTGGCTAAGTGTAACTTTTTTACTAAGTTTGAAAGTCGTGTAACTTTTATTGACATCTTGTTGGTATATATTTAATTATGTCATTATAGCATTTATAAAGTATTTTTTTTCACATTATATTGAAGGCTGTTAGCCTGGTGCTAGTGGCTCACTCTTGTAATCCTAGCTTCAAAGGATGCTGAGATTTTAGGATCACGGTTCAAAGCTAGCCCAGGCAGGAAAGTCTATGAGACTTTGATCCAGTTAACCATGAAAGAGCCTAAAGTGGAGCTGTGGCTCAAGTGGTAGAGTGCTAGCCTTGAGCAGAACTCAGGGACAGCGCCCAGGCCCTGAGTTCAAGCCCCAGGGACTGACATCCACCCACCCACCAAAAAAAAGAAAGAAAGAAATTGGCAGTACATCTTGGCCATCAAAACAGGCAAAGAATATAGTGAGGGAAAATGGATTGGAGGGAGTAGGTATTCATTTTCTTATGACTTAATGCCTTAAAAAGTGCTTTATTTAGCACAGTTGGTTGGCATTTTTAATGCAGGTGGTCAAAGTGGTTTCAGATAAATGTGGTGTGAAGTAGAGGGAAGAAGAGTTTGTTTTCTGGCCTTTCAGAAGTGCCTAGTAGTAGGTAATTACAGTGAATCCAGAGGTGTGCAAGGAACTTGAGAAAAGGTGTGAACTCCCTGAAATATTATCTCTTTTTGTCTAAGTAAATAGTATTAAGATGCCTAGAAATGAGACTTGTCTCCTCTCTTGTGGCACTTTACATTTCTTGCTGTGACTACAGCAACCACATACAGTACAGACAACCTCAAAATCTGTTTATACTATGTAAATAGAAAAATTGTAGACAACTTCCTAGTGTTTTCTGTGGGCAATCTGCTAACTTTGTATATAAGGAATAGCTGTACATCATAGATCATTTGTCAATTTTAACATCATACTCTCAATAGCCCAGTCATATTCTGGCATTATTTTCTTACCTTTGACCCCTCTTTTTCTCCAAATATAATCTAGAAATTTTTGCTTCAGGATCAGTTTTCCCTAGTTCCACCTATTCCTTGCTGCTCTTTATGTTCATTCATTGTCCATCACAAAAGTTTTCTTTGTCCTGAGTACAGTCTAGGATGTAGGCAGCATACAAGTGTCAGTAGTAGAATCCTATAAATTATTACTATATTTAACATTTTAATGCTTCCTAATTTTAACCTCTATGTTTAAAAGTAAATTCAGAAAGAGAAATACTTTAGACTGCCAGATCCTTACTAGTTAAGACTAGAAGGTATTATTATGTTAAATATGTATTATGTTCACATCACACAGAAAACTGTTTTAGAGAATACCAGTTCAGCCAGTATAAGTTGAAAAAGATGCCAAACCAAATCTGTATGTAGAATTAAGTCATTGTCTGCAGTTCACATTTTCTCCTCATGTTTACTTAAGGAACAGTGACGAACATTAGTAATAGGATACCTAGTGTTACAGAATAAACCTGATGAAAGAGACATGAATAATCAGCCATCATGGTGTTGACTAGATGTGGATACAATGTAGGAAATAAGTCTTCAGAGCTCCACATATAGAAAAATAAAGCTATCATACTTCATCAAAGAATGTATGAGTAAGGGAAAGGAAAGAAACAGAATTTAGCCCTTTGGGTGCTTATAAGGTAACTTTCTACTTAACCCTAAAAGAGTATGAAATTGTGAAGAAATGTAACATGCATTTGGATTGGTTGTGCAATATTGTTATTGTCTACTCTTGCATATTCTAAAAATGAAAGTTAAGGTTTTTATGGTTTTGTCTGACAAGTGTACTGTTCTTATTTTAATAGAAAATTATTATAGTATGTATTCAAGAAGTGCCTGAAATGGATTTGTCTTGATTTTTAAGCCCAGCTAATAAATTGTTTTTTATGGTATTATATGTGTGTACCATACCGATGACACAGACATGAGAGTTTCATAAGATATAATTTGCTTATTTTGAATAAAAATGCTTGAAATTGAAACTATCCACCTAACCTTCAACATATCATGATATAAAGAAGCTAAAATACAACCATTTATCTCTTTTCTGATAAAAACTATTTCATGACCCTTGCATTAGTTAATGCAGAGACTAGAAAACTCAATTTTCTGTTTTTAAAAACAGAATTTCACTATGTCTAGAAAGCTTAGTAAGAGTTTGTTGCTTGTATAAAGGTAGCCTCTTAGTTCTCATACTCTGTAAGTAATTGTTAATGTCATTACCATGTAGCTCCTGGACTGCTTCATTTATGTATATATAAATATGCATCAAGTAGTCATCTTTACATTCTACTTATAAACGAAAATATTTGATAAGATCTTACTAATGTTTCATGTGTATTGTCCCATTTTTTTTTAAATACAAATGACCATAGAGTGTAATTGAATCCTAGGGAAAATTATGTTCGATGATGTACAGTTACAATATTGTGCTCTTGTTATACTTCATCTTGCATGGAAAGTCAAATGTGTATGTAACCTTAAATTGCAGTTTTGCATACTGTCCCTTTTCTCTTAACTTGTTGCATTGTCATTATACAGGATTCCTCTCATGTTTGCTTGAAATTAGTCTGCATAGATTGGGTAGCCTTTTCCTTGTATGTGTCTCTTAGTGGTTCCAGGAGATGGTTGATACCTGCAAAGCACTTTTAAAGATAATTTTTAGGTTATGTCCATAATACAGCATTGAGGAAGCAGCTATGTCTTAGAGAGGCTCATTAGGTTACTAGAGATGAGAAAAAATGCATACTAATTTTAATTTGCACATGAACTATATTTGCTAATTATTTTGATTTTTAAATCTGACAAATTCTTACAGTCTTTCTTGTTTGTCGTACTTCCCCAGAGAAGCCTGTATTAAAAATATATTCCACTAGTCTCTGTAGAAGCTCCACCTCAACCCACAAAACCAAATTGAACTCTCGGCATATGATATCTTAATTAGAAATCCTTTTGAAACATTTTGGTTTTGTTTTATTGGAATTTCCAACATAGCAAAAGGTTTTCACTCAAGCTTTACATGCAAGAAGAAGTTGAAATTGTGTCTTCTCTCTGTATAACCTTGTGTTTCTCTATGCTAGAGAGATTTTACATGTGAGGAATATTCCAGTATGTGAGGATGTTGGGAGCATTCCTCAGTGCTGTTGTGTTAGCTGTCCTGGATAATAATGCTTCATGGCTGGTGAGACAGCTTCGTGGGTGGCTGGGCATATTTTGTTTGGTCTGAGTAATGAATAGAGTGGGCAGATCAGTGGGGTCTTCTCCACTGGTATAGCAGCTATTTTGCAGATGAACCCCTTGACCTATGTGTAACTTCTTGTTTCCATAATTCACTTTCAAGTTCCAGAAAGGCATTGGCCAAATTATTATTAATAGGACCTTTTTGATTATAAAATGGAGGAGTAATATCAAAGTAATTTGAGGGAGGAAATGATGAAATTTTAGTGGTGAATTTCCATGTTTGATATGTATATACCTTTCTCTTTAAGTTGCATGTTAATCCAATGTAAAGTATTGTCTCTGCTTTCTTGCTTTAAGAAAATAAAAGATGAGTTAAATTGTTCTGTATTATGTACTGTTATATATACTTTTTCTTTCAGAAAGGGCTAATTATAATGATTATTCAACCTCTCTGGTCAGCATTTTTATTCTGATTTATTCTCTAAATGCATGTATTCATTGCAGTAGGGCTGGAATCTTCTAAGGTCCTTGGAAATGCAAGGCAAAGCTACCACGGTGTTCTCTAGGGCCTTTTTCTAGAACTTCATAGAGTCCTATCTTCTGAATGTTATTATTGAAAATGAGCATAGTAAAGAGTGACTAATGTGTGATAGGTGTGATTCAAAATGTGAAGAAAATCCACTTATTTAGAGTGAATATTAATGGATGTTCATGACTGACAGTGGTGAGAAAGGGAGCGAATGGAGCCTCAGCCTAGTATATGCTGCTTCATCATTGACTCTGCCAAATAGTCTTAAGCATAAGGAGGGAATGGCCCTGGGTGTTTTCCAATTTACATGTTTTAAAAAGGCATGGATTCAAGGTTAGTGTGTTTTTCACATTAGTTCTTAGCAATAAGTCTGATTTCCTGAAAAATAACCTGAAAGCATCGCACAGTGCAATTGGGAGGCAAGTATACACAAATTTTATTTATTTGTATTTACATCTAGGGATGTTACATACTGAAATAGTGACTAAAATGTTCAACAGCTTTTTTGACAAGTAGGTGGTAGAGAGTGTCAGCCTCTTGATCTCTTAATGCCCTTTGGTTTTCATATTGGAGTATTATCTTTTCCCAATACATTTGTCACATGGGATCAGAGATATTTCACAACATTAAAATCGCCTCTGACACTCATTCTGAATGTGTTACATGATGAGTACCACTCTGATGATTCCAAGGTGGCCCGTTATTCACATCTCCCACATTCTTTACATGCAAATCAAAACCAAAGGACATTCAAGCTCAGTGCCAATGGCTCAGGCCTGCAATCCAGCTACTTAGCTACCTTGACCAGGTCTGCACCCTCCTAGAAGGCTACTCTCTTCCTCCTTGGTTCCCATAGCAGTCTTACATCCTCACAGTCTGAACAGTCAGCTGGGCATGGGGATAAGCAGTCAGTACATCCTTCCCAGTTGCCGTATTGTAGAGCTCTTCGATGTTTGAGCAGGTTTCTGTAGACAGCGAATGGACATTAATTTTCATTCATTCTGCACGAATACTGCCTTGTAGAGTTTTGCCATGTTTTACTTAGTATGCAATTATTATGAAGTGATGTAAGTACCATATCCCCGGAGTTGTCTTACCACACATGATTTTAGTAAAGAGTTTATAGAGTGTCTTAGTGGTTTCTCTGCTCTTAAAGATTTATCAATTCACTTGGTTAGGAACCGGGTTTGTATGTATGCTACAATGATTTTTTTTTTTTTCAGAGCTGAGGACCGAACTCGGGGCCTTGTGCTTGCCAGGCAGGCGCTCTTCTGAGCGAAACCCCAGCCCTACAATGCTTATTGTTTAATTTCAAAATTTATCTCACAGTCCTGGGGGGGTGGATAGAAGGAAAAGGTCTACACTTAAAAAAAAAAAAACAAAGGCAGACATTAGTTAACATGCTCTTGGTTGAATAGCTAACTACTGAAAAACTGGGCTTCCTGTTTTGATGTTTTGCTTAATACTATACTTTAAATGCTAATTTTAATTAAATTTAGTTAATTTACACTTTACTGATTTTAAATCTTGATCAACGTGTGTCATTTTCTCTTGTGTGCGGTTTCTATTTTAAGGGAAACAATTTGACTAATGGCTATTCTGAAGACAAAAGCATTTGGAGCATAAAGGTACTCTGTGAAACTAAAGCGTTCCATTAATATCTAAGTCTAAGTTTTTCCTAAAAAGGTTTCCTATAATATAACTACATTTATTTTAAAGTTTATTGGTTTTTCTTCACATTTTTTTTTCTTGATAATTGCTATGTAGATCATTCTGGCCTCAAACTCTCAAGCCTTCTGTCTCACTTTCTCAAGTGCCAGGTGGCAGGTCATCCAGCCTACACTCAGGAAAATATTGTTGTTTAGGGACCAAATCCAAGGCCTACTCTATGCCAAGCAAGTGCTCCTAACTACTGAACTACATCCCAACTCCAGTTATTATCTTATAATTTGATTACAGACTTTTTTGATTCAAGCAAAATAATATTCTTTTCATAAACACTTATTTAAAAGTTGACATGAATAAAGGCAGTTATGGAATGCCACCAGAAAATGGCTTTTTACAGAAAGGGGAATGTGGGGCTCTAAGCCTAACTCTATACCAGTTATAAAAATCACTGAGCTGTGATTTTTTTAAGATGTTAATTTATTATTCAATTACAGTTTTAGTATCAGATTGATTATAACTCAACAGTATATTGTTCACCTTTTTTTTTTTTTTTTTGCTAGTCCTGGGGCTTGAACTCAGGGCGTGAGCACTGTCCCTGGCTTTTTACTCAAAGCTAGCACTCTACCACTTGAGCCACAGCACCACTTCTGGCTTTTTCAGTATATGTGGTGCTGAGGAATCAAACTCAGGGCTTCATGTATACAAGGCAAGCACTCTATCACTAGGCCATACTCCCAGCCTGGTTCAGTTTCAGATTAGAACAGAAAAACAGTATCTATAAACATAACAAATAATGACATAGTATGATTTTCTGCTCTGACTTAATTCAAAGTTAAAATTCATAGGGTCTTTGAATGCTAGACAACACACTAATAGTTTAATCATTAGTAAATGTATTAAAATGAAAACACTATAAAAGTGGATTCAGGTGTTTGATGCTAGACTTGAAATTGCTGAAAGCACTAGTGGCAATATCCTGAATAGAGTTAGATAAACAAGCATGTATTTGCTTCCTGCTGTGGGAAAGTAGTCAAGGTAAGCATTGTGATATTATCCAAGGTCAGGGAGCTAGCTGGTGAAATCATTTCCATAGACAGTACAGTTTTGCAGCTGGCCTTGTCACTCTTGGAAGAGAGTTCACTTTAAAAAAGACCATGAAGTAATTTGCAATTCAGAAGCAGTACTGTAAGAGAATGAGCTAGAAATCTCATTACAGTCAAAGAAAATCTTGTGTTTTTTTCCCCTATTTTTAACCTGTGTGGTTTCTTCAGTGTCACTATTCCAGTTTGCATATCCTATTACTGGGAATGCAGAAAAGGTGAGTTTGGTAAATTTGTCTTTAAAGGTAGTAAGGAGGGGGGAAAACCTATTTCATTTTCTAGACTGTAAACTCCATTGTTCATTTCACTTGTCATTTCATAATTGTGTTTCAAAGGTACTTATTAATTGCCTATTTCCTCATAGCATAAAAATGGCAAGCACATACATAAAATGCTTGAACCCTAATGCATGGGAGGAAGGTCAAAGTCCCTGCCTTCATTGTCATCTCAAAGGAAATATGAATGAATTACATGGCGTTCAGTGAAACACTGGCCTGAGCAGAGTCAGTGTTTCTTAGGACAGTATCTACAAATGAGTGATACCATATGTGTCTCCCACACCAATCCTTCCCTAATACCCTGAGTTCCATCTCCCGTATTGGGAAAAGAAAAATAAAGGCTTGCTGAATCACTTTTTCCCAGATATAAAAAAATTCTCCTTGACCTCTATAGCCTACATTTATTTGGTAAAGGCTACCTTTAAGTTAAAACATTTAATTTCGCCCTGTAGTCCATCTATCATCTTTTCAAACTTGAAAACAAAGACAGGCAGGATAGATCCGGGGAAAACAAAGCATGGGAAATAGCATCAGGATTTCAGAGACAAATGCTGCCATATTAATGAACAGCTTGAATTTAAAAGCACATAAGCACTATTTTCTGTTTTAAGACTTACACTCCCCCATAAGTTGCAACATTTAGTAGCAAGTGGAGGAAACAGAGTAGTTTCTCTTTTCTTTTCCTCTTACCATGGCTGCTTGCCCAAATAAATCATAGACTCTGGAATTGAGCAAGGAAATTTTAAAGGAAGAAACTTATGCTGGGCAGTGGGATAGAGAAGGCAGAAGGGGCAGGGAGAGGGGTAGAAACAAAAACAAACACTGGGAAAATTAGTCTGCTGGGTACAAAACATATGTAAAATTACTTATCTCACATTTTAGGGTCTGTGGTTAGTTTTTAGGGTAAGAGTGTATGAGACTCTTTTCAGTCAGTGGTTGCTTGACATAAGCACTGCCATTTTAAGAGTACTGCCCTCTTACAAGAAGCTATTTTAATTAAGCCACATCCTGTTATAAGACTTGTTTTTCCAGTGACTAGAGGCATGCTTAAGTGATACAGTGCTAGCTGAACAAGAATTGTTTTTCTGTCAAGTTTTGGACAAATATCGTGGTTTGGGTTGATTGCTCAGATCAGCTTTTAACCCCTTTCAAACTAGTCAATCGTGCAAAATTGTGAACCTAATTCTGACCAATCAGAACAAAAGGCAGTGATGAACTACAGATAAAACCTGGGTGGATTGCCCACCCAACACTTGCTTAATTGGCTTTCTGTCAGTCACATGTCATTCTGCAGAAGTAAATTTTGCCTTACTGAATTCCTTTTGAGTTGGTGTCTTTCCTGTGACACCTCATTATCCTGAGGTATTTTCAACAATTCGAGGTCTCTTCTAGGATCTTTCATGTCACCTGAGTGGAAGCTTGGGGCCCCTCCTTAGGAGGAGAGATGCATTCTGATGCTCTGTTGTGACAGCCTCCAGGTTGCACAAAACCCATGCTCCCTCACAGCTGACAACAGAACCAGTGAGGGAAAAAAGGGTCCTAGAAAGCACCCCATTACTCAGGTAAGTCAGTGGTTGGGTGTTTTCAGGAGTCAAGTTGTGTGTGTGTGTGTGAGAGAGAGAGACAGAGACAGAGACAGAGAGACTGAGATGTGCCTAAGACACAAAGTGCCTTTTGTTTTTCCCTAGGGAAGAATGAAACATTGGAGACTGGGGAAGTAATCAGGCTGTGTGAGAGCTCCCTGGTATGCATGTATGGGTGCAGAGGAAAACTTAGTCATGGAAGCCTGCTGGAGATGGGGAATAAGAATTGTAAGCCTAGAGAAACCAAGAAAAGCTGAAATAAACAGGCTTTTTAGATATTTTCCCAATTGTCCTTTAGGAAGATCGGGGAAAGATCAAGGAAAAGGTCTGAGAGTAGTTTTACTGAAGGCCAGTTGTTGTTTTGTTGTTGTTGTTGTTTTTGACTTGGTTTTTTTAAGTACACTTTACATTTCTAAACTACAACAGTCTGTTCTTAATATATAAAATATAATCTTTTAAAAAGATAGATTAGTCATGGTCAACCAAATACAGGCATTCAGGAATTAACTCTGGCTCCAACCAAAGGAAAAAGGCAGTTTTAAACTCCAGTGGTAAGGAGGTATTGAAATTTGGTTATTTAGCAAGTGTGTTTAATTGTTACAGCATAGAAAAGATGTAAGATAGCTTTATTTATAGATACAGTATTTTATTTTTATCTAAATTCAAAGGTTTTATAAGTTACCTCAAAACACACAAAATTTTAAAAGGAAGAAAACCATGTAGGAAAGATATGGGAAGTAATGAGGACATGTTTGTGTAGTTAAGTAACAAGCTAGTCAAGATCAGACAGCCCAGGAAAGGGAGAAAATGGAAAAGAAAGGATGAGCTAATACCTCAGATTACTGTCTAAGCCCAGCCAAATTCCTTATAGGAAAATTGCCAAATTCTAATAAGCATAACTGTCCAAACTTGATACCAAGATCAGAGCAGACCTATGAGAAACCAACTCCCTTTTGAGACAAGTGATAAACTTTTTATGGTGGGTTCTTCCTTGTGTAACTGGGAGAATATGCAAGACATATGCAGCAAGAGATAGGAACTGCCTGACTGGGGTGGTTCAATCAGACTAAAAAGCTTTTATGACTTACATTTTGAATCTGCTCAGAGGGACAACTCTTGAGCTGAGGCACAATCCATACAACTCGGATCTGCTAGGCTTTGGAGGCAAGGCAAACTATCGCCTCAAAATCATACAGGGTGATGTTTACTTGGGGTAGCACCCCCTGGGAAGCTTTAGGGTTGGGGTGTGGGACTACCAGTCAATTGTTTCTTCTTTTTGTTTTTAATAATAATTATTTATTGTCAAAGTGATGTACAGAGCAGTTACAGTTTCATATATAAGGCCATGGATACATTTCTTGTACTATTTGTTATCTCCTCCCTCACTCCCCCCTGCCTCCTCCCTCTTTCCCTCTCCCCCCATAAGTTGTTCAGTTGGTTTTCACCAAATGGTTTTGCAAGTATTGCTTTTGGAGTCGTTTGTCTTTTTATCCTTTGTCTCTTGATTTTGATATTCCCTTTCAGTTCCCTGGTTCTAATACCAGTATATACAGTATCCAGGGTAGATGAGATACAGTGATAGCGCTGGGACAACCACAGGAAGGGATACAAGAGAATCATCAACAAAAGAAGCTACGGTTTCACATGACATGTTGGAAGTAATTACAACAGGGATATAACAATGGTTTCCATAACAGAGTTCATTTCATTTAGCATCATCTTATGTGTTCATAAGGGTATAGCTATTGGGCTCTTGTGATCCTCTGCTGTGACTAGTCTAAACCTGTGCTAATTATTCCCTATGAGGGAAACCAAAGAGTCCATGTCTCTTTGGGTCTGGCTCACTTCACTTAGTATAACTTTTTCCAAGTTCTTCCATTTCCTTACGAATGGGGCAATGTCATTCTTTCTGATAGAGGCATAAAATTCCATTGTGTACTACATTTTCCTGATCCATTCATCTACTTAGGGGCATCTGGGTTGGTTCCATATTTTAGCTATAACAAATTGTGCTATGATGAACATTGTTGTGCTGGTGGCTTTAGTGTGTTCTTGTTTGTAGTCTTTTGGGTAGATACCCAAAAGTGGGGCTGCTGGGTCATAGGGGAGCTCTATGTTTAGCCTTCTGAGGAATCACCATACCACTTGCCAGACAATACAGTAGGGTTCCCTTTTGGCCACATCCCCTCCAACATTTGTTATTGTTAGTTTTCTTGATAATGGACATTCTTACTGGGGTGAAGTGGAATCTCAATGTTGTTTTGATTTGCATTTCTTTTATGGCCAGTGGTGTAGAGCACTTTTTCATATGTCTCTTGGCCATTCTCATTTCTTTATCAGAGAAGTCTCTTTTTAAGTCTTTAGACCACTTGTTGAGGGGGCTGTTGGTTCTTTGTGGTTTTGTTTTGAAGGAAGGTAATTTTTTTAGTTCTGATATATTTTAGATATGAGGGCTTTGTCCATTGTGTGGCTGGTAAAGATCTTTTCCCAATCTGTGGGCTTTCTGTTTATCTTGCAAGCTATGTCCTTTGCCCTGCAGAAGCTCCACAGTTTGATACAGTCCCATTTGTCCAACCTTTCTTTGATTTGTTGTATTTCTGGGCCTTTGTTAAGGAAGCATTCTCTTGTGCCAAGGAGCCCAAGTGTTTCTCCTACTTCTTTTAGTGTTTTCAGGGTATCTGCTTTTATTTCAAAGTCTTTGATACATTTGGAATTGATTTGGGTGCAGGGTGATATATAAGGATCTAGTTTTAATTTGTTGCAGGTGTTGAACCAGTTTTGCCAGCACCATTTATTAAAGAGGCTATCTTTCTTTTTTTTAAAGTTTTTATTATCAAACTGATGTACAGAGAGGTTACAGTTTCATACGTTAGGCATTGGATACATTTCTTGTACTGTTACCTTGTCCCTCATACGCCCCTCCCCCCTCCCCCTTTCCCCCCCTGCGGTGTTCAGTTCACTTACACCAAACAGTTTTGCAAGTATTGCTTTTGTTGTTGTTTCTCTTATTTTACCCTTTGTCTCTCAATTTTGGTATTCCCTTTGAATTTCCTAATTCTAATACCAGTACACACTGTTTCCCATACACTCAGTTAAGATTACAGAGATAGTGTAGATACAATCACAAGAAGGTGATACACGAACATCATCAATAGTAGAAACTACAGATACACATGGGATGTTGAAAGTAGTTACAACTGTGATATAACAATCATTTCCATAAAATGGAGTTCATTTCACTTAGCATCATCTTATGTGATCATAAGGGTATAGCTATTGGGCTCTTGTGATCAAGAGGCTATCTTTCTTCCATCCTATTTTTTTAGCTCCTTTATCAAAAATTAAGTAGGCATAGTTCTGCAGGTTCATTTCTGGGTTTTCAGTTCTGTTCCATTGGTCTTCAGGCCTGTTCCTATGCCAATACCAAGCTGTTTTTTTTTATTACTATAGCTTTGTAATACAGCTTGAAGTTTGCTATAGTAATTCCTCCAGAACTATTCTTTCTACTTAGGTCAATTGTTCCTTCTTAAAGAAGCTAGAGTGACCTTGACTCAGGGTTGACTCAGGTTTAATCAATCAAATTTTATTGCTAAATATTTTATTGCTAAATATTTAGCAATAAAATTTGATTAATAACAAAATTTCAATACCTCATTACCACTGGAGTTTAAAACTGCCTTTTTCCTTTAGTTGGAGTCAGAGTTAATTCCTTAATGCCTGTATTTGGTTAAACATGACTAATATACCTTTTTTAAAGATTATATTTTATATTCTGTTTATTCAGCAGGTTGCACCAGTGGGGATTTTGTAATTGTTCAGCTCAAACTTGCCAACTATTCACAATTAAGGTTTTATCAAACAGCATAGGGAAAGATACTGTCCACAAGGAATCATTTAAGTCCTAGAGAGTTGCCTGGAGCACCATATGCTGTATTTTCTACTTTGCATTCTCTCAAGTTGTGGGGCCTTTTGGCTCAAACTCCTCTTTCATGACTCTAGCTCACCCTCACCTACCTGGTTAAAAGTCTAGATGTCTTTGATCTCACCTGGGAAGGATATCCAGCCCTTTTTACAACCAAGACAGCTATTTTAGAGAAACAGAATAAAATTTGATCTATTAAACCTGAGTCAAGGTTGCTCAAGCTTTTTTAAGAAGGAACAATTGACTGGTAGTCCCACACCCCAACCATAAGCTTTCTAGAGGGGTGTTACCTCAGGTAAATAAACATCACCCTACATAATTTCCAGGTGATAGTTTGCCTTGCCTCCAAAGCCTAGACAGACCCTTGAGTTGTATGGATTGTGCCTGAGCTTAAGAGTTGTCCCTCTGAGTAGATTCAAAACTTATGTCATCTCTCAGTGGATCACAATAGCTCAAAAGCTATGTATGTATGATTATATAAGAGAAAGATAAGCAAACTCTACGTTCTATTTAAATTCCTAGGTGAATTTCCTTTGGCATATGCCATGTGGCTACTGTATATGTTTTTTTTTAAGTTTTTATTATAAAACTGATGTACAGAGAGGTTACAGTTTCATACGTTAGGCATTGGATAGATTTCTTGTACTGTTTGTTACCTTGTCCCTCATACCCGTATATGTTTTTGGTACACTGTGTATTGTATATATGTCTACCTGATCTAGGGAAGGGAAAGAAAAACAGGGTGTAAGATATCACAGGAATGATGCTAAGTGAAATGAACTCCATGTTATGGAAACAAGTGATATATCACAGTTGTAACTACTTTCAACGTCCTATGTGTATGTGTAGTTTCTATTATTGATGATGTTCTTATATCACCTTCCTATGGTTGTACCTACACTATCTCTGTAATCTTATCTGAGTATATTGGAAACCGTGTTTACTGGTATTGGTAGTAGGAAATTCAAAGGGAATACCAAATTTGAGAGACACAGGGTAAAAAAAAAAAAAGAAATAACTACAAAAGCAATACTTGCAAAACTGTTTGTTGTAAGTGAACTGAACACCTGGGGGGGGGAGGGAAAGGGGGGGAGGGAGGGGGGCATGAGGGACAAGGCAACAAACAGTACAAGAAATGTATCCAATGCCCAACGTATGATACTGTAACCTCTCTGTACATCGGTTTGATAATAAAAATTTGAGAGAAAAAAAAAAGATATCACAGGAAGTGTACACACTGCCCTATTATGTAACTGTACCCCATTTGCACAACACCTTGTCAAAAAAGTTAATTAATAAATTTTTAAAAAACTTATGTCACGGGGCTGGGGATATAGCCTAGCGGCAAGAGTGCCTGCCTCGGATACACGAGGCCCTAGGTTCGATTCCCCAGCACCACATAAAACGGCCAGAAGCGGCGCTGTGGCTCAAGTGGCAGAGTGCTAGCCTTGAGCGGGAACAAGCCAGGGATAGTGCTCAGGCCCTGAGTCCAAGGCCCAGGACTGGCAAAAAACAAAACAAAACAAAAAAAAACTTATGTCATAAATCTCCTACCCCAATGAGTCTTCTGTGAATCACAACTCTCCCATTAGAAAAATGTAGGCAGGGAGGGTAGCATTTCCACCCCCAATAATCTCTAGCTGGGAGCATTCAGCTTCTTGATGCTGTCTGTGATTTAGTAAACAAGAAAAGCAGAGGACTCATGGGATGGTGAGTGCCTCTGGGCTCATCTCAGTCTGTGGACTCTCAGAGTAGGTGCCCTGGTGAGCTGTCATCCCAGAAAGAAAAACCTCTTCCACATGCCTTGAAGTAATGGTTGGTCTGCCCAAAGCTGGTAAGGCACAACTGACTGTTTCAGTAAGAATCTGAGAGACAGCAAGTCACTGAAACGCCAGAGCATCCACTAGACCCTGAGACACACTGAGGGATACCTGGAGCCTCGTGTGGGCAGCCACAGGATGGATAAGTGCGTACTGAGGACAAAGAGGTGGCACTGCAGTGGGTTCCCTGAGCCACTTCAGCAAAATTACTCACCATATTTACCTCTGATGTCTTTATGTCCAATTTGGGACAAGTTTTTATCTTATAAGGCTTGCCTTGCACATAATGTGTGTACAGACCTCTTAATTTTCTTTCCTGGCTCAGATTTTAAATGTTGAGGTAGACACGCGGTCTCAGCTCCAGAGTCTGGGCTGCGGCCCTGGCTGGCCAGCCTGCCATTTTCGGTCGTGGTCCCAGCTCCTGAGTCTGGATCGTGACCCTGGCCGGTCAGTATACTTTTTACTTCCCCAATAAATCCATCTTTTCACTTGAAAAAAAATGTTGAGGCAGGAGGTCACTTACTGAGTATCAATGACTCGAGATTTCCCTTATGGTTCATTAGAAGAGGAGAGGTAGAGGAGGAAGAGTGAAAGGAAAGAGAAGGAGGGAGAGGAAAAAGAACAGGAAGAGGAAGAGAATAAGGAGGAGGAAGAGGTGGAAGAAATATGAGCTGATGCCAGGTGCTGGTGGCTCATACCTGTAATACCAGCTACACAGGAGGCTTAGATCTGAGGATCATGGTTCAAAGCCAACCTAGGCAGGAAAGTCCCTGTGAGACTTATTTCCAATTAACCACCAGAAAACCAGAAGTAGCATTGTAGCTCAAGTGGTAGAGCGCTATTGAGCACAAAGAGGTTCCAGGGACAGTGCCTAGGCCCTGAGTTCAATGCCACCAACTGACAGAAAAAAAGTGAGCTGAATGCAGCTGAGTGTGGTGGTGCACACAGGTCGAGGTGAGTCACCCTGGACTTCTAGCCCATGATCTTAGAGAAGTCTCTCAACCTTTCTAGAACTTCCTTTTCTCATTCTGAAATCAACCTCAGAAAGAGAGCAGTTTTTAGTGTAAGATACACAATGCTTGGTCAGCATGGATGTGTTCAGGCGGTACTGTCTGTCCCAGCTTTAGGACAGGTGGAAGGGAACCTGGTGACGATTTGGGGAAAGAAGGTTCTGGACTGCAGGCAAAATAGGCCTCAAGCCTAGAGCTCCCAGCAAGAAGGTCAAGGGCACTAGGACCCAGCCATTTGGGGAGATGGGAGGGGATATAAGGGAGGAGAGTGAGTTTCATTTCATTGGCAGTTCTCAGAGCCTGGTGTGATAGGAAAATCGTGGTTTTCACCCCTGGGAGGTGGAGCTGAGGCTGGCTGAGTGGGAAGAAGTTGGTGGCAGAGGAAGGAGATGGAAAGGGAGCACATCCCAGTGTATCCTATGGGTTTAGACTTTGAATTCTCTAAGTGAGGAAGAGATAATTCTGCATTCTCCCCACTTTCCTTGGCACCTGGAAAGCCTTGAAGTTCTTGCCTATGATTGGTTTCTTGGCTTACTTTTAAAAAATATTTGCAAAGTTGAATAGTTACGTGTCATGCAGAAATTATTCCCAAAGTATCTTCCAAAGACATTTGCTTAGTAAAAATCTTTGAAAGCAAAGTAGAAAAAGTCACTATTCTGCTGGTCTTAGGCTTCTCACCAGTGGTATTGGTGCAGTGTGAGCAGTATAGACTGGAACCTTCTGCTTTCCTGGCGGATCATAGGTAAGTCCCAGTGCTTAAAACCAAGCAAAGAAAAATGATTTTAAAAAGTGATAAGGAAATGAAAAGTGCAAGCCTAGGACTTGAGAAATGAATTTCAGGCAAAGAGCAAACACATATGATCAGCATTGGCTCAGCTATGTTCCTGACATCTGACCAGTCTTCAGTACTTCCTTTACCTAAACTTATGCCAAGTGGAAAGACTCAAATTGGCAGGCCCAAGATTTGTCTCTTATCCCCAGCTCATCTTCCTAGAAGCATCGACAGGAAGGACAGGGAGTGTGAGGGAGGATAGTTCTACCTAAGGGCTTCCCACTTCCTAATTATCCCCGAGCCAACTAACACCTGCATCTCTCTGCTAATGATGCTTTTTTCATCCTGGAAAATTCTGCCAATGGCTCTACCCAGTCCTTACCATAAATGCCCTTTGCAAAGCATATTTGGGATGACTGGAGTCATCCAAAGCATCTACCAGATACCTTCTTTCTTGGTCATATTTCTTTTCTAATCAGCTTTTCTATCTTATGTTTGCTTCTGGATTTTCTTGCCATAGACAAGGATCAGAGTTAATGGCCTTAAGCTTTATTGTTGCTTTGATCTGAGTATAGTCCCTCCCCTGCCACCCACCCCAGAGTTAATGTATGGGAAGCCTGGTCCTCAGTATGGGAATGGTAAGAATTCTTTAAAAGAAGAGCCTAGTAGAAGATTTTTCACACATTTGAGAAAACTGCCTTCAGGAGGGATTAATCCTGGTCCTGCAGAGTGAGTTGTTAGAAAAGAACAAGACCAACACTTGCCTGGTGGCTGACTTCCTATCATGTCATATGAGTACTTCCCCTTACAAGTGCTCCTCCATGATGACATCTGCCATGTTGTGACTCAGCAAAGGGGACCTTCACCAGAGTTCACACCAATGGGTCTGTCCTATCTTGAACTTGCAGGCTTCAAACCTGTAAGCTAAACAAACTTCTTTATACAACAACAAAATCTAAATAATACCCTTCCCATAATTTATAGATGAGACTTTGTCCTATTTCCTCCCATTTCCTCTTCCAGTCTTCTTGGATTCTCTTCCTTGTTGAATGAAGCACATCTTTCTCTCAAGGCCTATGTGTTCCCTCTGCCTGGGATGTTCTCAGATGCTGTGAGCTTACTCTCTCCTTTCCTTTCGGGTGACCATTGACCCCAGCACAAGCTAGGGTCACAAACCTTCGGACTTTATTTGCTTTGATTATATTTCTTAGCTGTATGTGTGTACATGCATAAATATGTAAATGCATGCATGTACATTTGCATATTAGAAATACAATAGAAGTGCTATTTTTATCCATTTTTGAGAAATTTGAAATAGCCATGTCTGCAAAATCAGGAGCCTGTTTAACCAGAAAACAGGAGGGGCCGAATGTTCAGTTTTGCCAGTGTTCTCTGGGGCAGAGGGAGGGAGCCCAGCAGGCCTGTAGCTCAACCTGGCTAGTGCAGAGCAATAATATTGCTCAGAACTTGCCAGGAAGTGTGAGGGTAGGGGTCTAATTCATATCTATACCTAGGATCTTATGCTGCAGGACACCTTGGATCTGGCCACTGGGAAGATGATTGCTGTTGTGCTGGTGTTCTGGGTTACATGAAGTAGTTAAAGGTCATGAAGTGACCTCAAGACCTCTGATTCTTTTCATTTGGTGATCACTGTCTTCCTAGGGAGGATGGAGAGTTTGGGCACAGCCTATGCTGTGTGGAATGGTCACAAGTTGTCACAAGGAAGTGGCCTCCTGTGCACCCTTCCCACAGCTTTTGTGAAGGTCCTTTTAGCCTGGCCTGCATTTCTAAACAGTGATATAATTTAGCATCTGCTAATGTAAAATTCACCAAGGTCATATTCTGAATAATTTAGGTTATTCTGTAACTATTTGCTAAGTCTGTGCTATAATGCATTAAAATAACTTTTTAAAGATTTCAAGAGAAAAATAGCAATGTGTAAAAGAAGTATATGCAACTCTGAAGTATTCTGCAGTAACCCATAGGAGTTAACCCCGGGTGCTCCAAAGCCCATGGTCATAGAGCCTCTGGGCAGGAGTACTTTTAATAATTATAGTAATGATAAGGGGACATGAATGTAAAAGAGTGATGGTGTAGAGGGGGCCAGGGATGAGGAAGTAGAAAGAAGTAAAGAGGGTCTGGGCTGTTCATATGCGCATGTGTGTATGTGTATATAATTATGTATATAGACATACACATATTGGATTGTCAGTAGATGAATTTGTTCAACATAGTGTACCTGTATGGAAATATGAAAATGAAACCCACTCATATTGGTATGCCATTAGAAAAAATTAAAACAATTTTCAATGTTAGGAAAAGAATAAGTCATGTTAAATCTATGTCAACAGCTAATGTCAAGTATCATGCTTTTAATTAAAACTACAGTATTCCCTTAGCAAGCTACTGGAATTTGTACTGGTTGACAGGTGGGTGGTTCTGAGAATCACTTCAGAGAAAGGAAGGTCCCAGAGTAACCAAAGGTCACTTCTGTCTAAAAATATCTATCTACATGGGCCAGAGAGTTCTCCCATGTCTTGGCATATTGTTAAAACCATACCAGACAATAGCAGTTCTTGTCCCTGAAGTTGAAGAGTGAGATGTGGTCAGTTAAGAAGTGGAGGAAGCACTTCTGTTTTCAGTGATAGAGAACTTGGATATTCAGATTTTTCTCAGGCAAAATTAAAAACAGATGGTAGACATTCTTTCCCACCTGATCTCTTGCCCATGGTCAGTGGTTGACTGGATGGTTCCCATGTTCAAGTCATGATGGTGGATGGTCAGAAATAACTTAATTTGCATTTAAGGATTAATAAGAAATATATCTTTTTTCTAATAAGGCATAACGGGTGATTTAAAATGTCTAATATTTCTGAAAATGCATAAACTTTAATGAGTTTTTGGTATTGGCACCGGAACAGGTCTGAAGACCAATGGAACAGAATTGAAGACCCGGGAATGAACCCACAGAACTATGCCTACTTAATCTTTGATAAAGGGGCTAAAACAATAGTTTGGAAGAAAGATAGCCTCTTTAACAAGTGGTGCTGGCAAAACTGGTTCAACACATGCAACAAACTAAAACTAGATCCTTATATATCACCCTGCACCAAAATCAATTCCAAATGGATTAAAGACCTCGAAATCAAAACAGACACCCTGAAAACACTAAAGGAAGGAGTAGGAGAAACACTTGGGCTCCTTGGCGCAGGACGGAACTTCCTTAACAACGACCCAGAAAGGCTACAAATCAAAGAAAGGCTGGACAAATGGGACTGCATCAAACTGCAGAGCTTCTGCATGGCAAAGGACATAGCTTGCAAGATAAACAGAAAGCCCACAGACTGGGAGAAGATCTTTACCGGCCATTCAACGGACAAAGGCCTCATATCTAAAATATATGCAGAACTAAAAAAATTACTTTCCTCCAAAACAAAACCGCAAAGAACTAATAGCCCACTCATCAAGTGGGCTAAAGACCTACAAAGAGACTTCTCTGATGAGGAAATGAGAATGGCCAAGAGACATATGAAAAAGTGCTCTACATCACTGGCCATAAAGGAAATGCAAATCAAAACAACTTTGAGATTCCATCTCACCCCAGTAAGAATGTCATATATCAAGAAAACTAACAATAACAGTTGTTGGAGGGGATGTGGCCAAAAGGGAACCCTACTTCATTGTTGGTGGGAATGTAAAGTGGTTCAGCCACTCTGGCAAGCAGTATGGAGATTCCTCAGAAGGCTAAATGTAGAACTCCCCTGTGACCCAGCAACCCCACTTTTGGGTATTTATCCAAAAAACTACAAACAAAATCAAAGTAAAGCCACCAGCACAACAATGTTCATTGCAGCACAATTTGTCATAGCGAGAATCTGGAACCAACCCAGATGCCCCTCAGTAGACGAATGGATCAGGAAAATGTGGTACATATACACAATGGAATTTTATGCCTCTATCAGAAAGAATGACATTGCCCCATTTGTAAGGAAATGGAAGGACTTGGAAAAAATTATACTAAGTGAAGTGAGCCAGACACAAAGAAACATGGACTCTATGGTCTCCCTTATAGGGAATAATTATCACAGGTTTAGGCAAGTCACAACAGAGGATCACAAGAGCCCAATAGCTATACCCCTATGATCCCATAAGATGATGCTAAGTGAAATGAACTCCATGTTATGGAAATGATTGTTATATCACAGTTGTAACTACTTTCAACATCCCATGTGTATCTGTAGTTTCTACTATTGATGATGTTCGTGTATCACCTTCTTGTGATTGTATCTACACTATCTCTGTAATCTTATCTGAGTGTATGGGAAACAGTGTGTACTGGTATTAGAATTAGGAAATAAAAAGGTAATACCAAAATTGAGAGACAAAGGGTAAAATACAAGAAACAACAACAAAAGCAATACTTGCAAAACTGTTTGGTGTAAGTGAACTGAACACCTCAGGGGGGGACGGGGGAGGGGGAGGGGGGTATGAGGGACAAGGTAACAAACAGTACAAGAAATGTATCCAATGCCTAACGTGTGAAACTGTAACCTCTCTGTACATCAGTTTTATAATAAAAACTTAAAAAAAAAGAAAAATATCTTTTTTCTAATAAGGCATAATGGGTGATTTAAAATGTCTAATATTTCTGAAAATGCATAAACTTTAATGAGTTTTTGTTTTATTATTTAATTTTGTCACATATAATAGTCTTTTTTATACTTATGTGTTTAAATAAATTATTTACAGTCAAATGGCTGCCAATGGTAATCATTGCAATAATTTGTAAAAGTCATAAAATATCAAAAGTTATCACCAATTCTACAAATGTATATCCATATCCACCACACATGCGCATGTGTATATGTGTGCATACATGCATGTATTTATATGTATACACACTCATGCATGTATCATGAATGGAGAAACATGAGTGAAAGCTTTTATCATCAGAATATGAATTGCTAATGAATATGATTCTCATTTTTAATTACAAAGATAAATTTCTCAGGCAAAGCATTAAGGGAAGTCAACTGTCTACAATGCGTCTTTAAAAAAGAATCAGAAGGTTCAAGTATGCATCTGAAGTTTACTCATAAGTAAAGGGCTGTTGTGTCAGACTTGGGTTTCAGGTTTTACAATGTCCCCAGATTCTTTTGCTGCTGCCTCAGTTTCTCACATTGCCATTCCATGTACTTAACTTGGGAAGTTATTCAGTATCCAAGGGGTAATGGCTAGAAGTGGATATGTAATCTAAGTGAACCCAAACCTTCTTTGAGGTCTGTTTGTTCACTTAAACATGCTTTCATTGAACAAGTAGTGTGCTGAATTACAGATGAAAACTACCAGACTTCCTTCTCACAGCTACTGAGGAAACAAAATGGAACATAGGCAAGGAGCCAAGTTCTGTCTAATGCCTAGACCATCTAACACAACTGCCTTTTTTTTTTTTTTTGAGGTGTGTGTTAGGTACTGGGGCTTGAATTCAGGGCCCTGTACTCTTGCCTACCTTTTTTGTTCAAGGCTGGTGCTCTACCATTTGAGCACCATTCTACCTTAGGGCTAATTAACTGGAGATAAGAGTCTCTTGGACCTGATTGCCTAGGCTGGCTGTGAACTGCAGTCCTTACTTAGCTTCCTAGGTAGTTATGCTTTTTTTGTTCAAATTTTTATTATCAAACTGATGTACAGGGGTGGGGATATGGCCTAGTGGCAAGAGTGCCTGCCTCACATACATGAGGCCCTGGGTTCGATTCCCCAGCACCACA
Organism: Perognathus longimembris pacificus; assembly: GCF_023159225.1. NCBI lineage: Eukaryota > Metazoa > Chordata > Mammalia > Rodentia > Heteromyidae > Perognathus > Perognathus longimembris. The sequence goes on from NC_063164.1 coordinate 68,694,862, forward strand.
TATACAGAAAATGGTCAGAAGTGGCTCTGTGGCTCAAGTGGCAGAGTGCTAGCCCTGAGCAAAAAGAAGCCAGGGACAGTGCTCAGGCCCTGAGTCCGAGCCCCAGGACTGGCCAAAAATAAATAAATAATAATAACAAACTGATGTACAGAGAGGTTACAGTTTCATACATTAGGCATTGAATACATTTCTTGTACTGTTTGTTACCTCGTCCCTCATACCCCCCTCCCCACACCCCCTTTCCTTTTCCCCCCATGAGGTGTTCCATTCACTTAGACCAAACAGTTTTGCAAGTATTGCTTTTGTAGTTGTTTTTCTTTTTTTACCCTGAGTCTCTCAATTTTGGTATTCACTTTCAATTTCATAGTTCTAATACCAGTATACATGGTTTCCAATATACTCAGATAATGTTACAGAGATACTGTAGGTACAACCACAGGAAGGTGATACAAGAACATCATCTATAATAGATGCTACAGATACACATGGTACGTTGAAAGTAATTACAACTGTGATATAACAATCGTTTCCATAACATGGAATTCATTTCACTTAGCATCATCATATGTGTTCATAAGGGTATAGCTAATGGGCTCTTGTGATCCTCTGTTGTAACTTGCCTAAACCTGTACTAATTTCTCCCAATAAGGGAGACCATAGAGTCCATGTTTCTTTGAGTCTGGCTCACTTCACTTAATATAATTTTTTCCAAGTCCTTCCATTTCCTTACAAATGGGGCAATGTCATTCTGTCTGATAGAGGCATAAAATTCCATTGTGTATATGTACCACATTTTCCTGATCCATTCGTCTACTGAGGGGCATCTGGGTTGGTTCCAGATTCTCGCTATGACAAACTGCGCTGCAATGAACATTGTTGTGCTGGTGGCTTTACTGTGAATTTGTTTGTGGTCTTTTGGATAGATACCCAAAAGTGGGGTTGCTGGGTCATAGGGGAGTTCTATATTTAGCCTTCTGAGGAATCTCCATACTGCTTGCCAGAGTGGCTGAACCAGTTTACATTCCCACCAACAATGAAGTAGGGTTCCCGTTTGGCCACATCCCCTCCAACAATTGTTATTGTTAGTTTTCTTGATATATGACATTCTTACCGGGGTAAGATGGAATCTCAATGTTGTTTTGGAGGAAGGTAATTTTTTTAGTTCTGCATATATTTTAGATATGAGGCCTTTGTCCGTTGAATGGCGGGTAAAGATCTTCTCCCAGTCTGTGGGTTTTCTGTTTATCTTGCAAGCTATGTTCTTTGCCGTGCAGAAGCTCTGCAGTTTGATGCAGTCCCATTTGTCCAGCCTTTCTTTGATTTGTAGCCCTTCTGGGTCTTTGTTAAGGAAGTTCCGTCCTGCGCCAAGGAGCCCAAGTGTTTCTCCTACTCCTTCCTTTAGTGTTTTCAGGGTGTCTATTTTGATTTCGAGGTCTTTAATCCATTTGGAATTGATTTTGGTGCAGGGTGACATATAAGGATCTAGTTTTAGTTTGTTGCATGTGTTGAGCCAGTTTTTCCAGCACAATTTGTTAAAGAGGCTATCTTTCTTCCAAACTATTGTTTTAGCCCCTTTATCTAAGATTAAGTAGGTGTAGTTCTGTGGGTTCATTCCCGGGTCTTCAATTCTGTTCCATTGGTCTTCAGGCCTGTTCCGGCCAACACCATTTTTTTAATGAAATAGAGGAAGCAATCCAGAAATTGATATGGAACAATAAAAGACCTAGAATAGCAAAAACACTCCTAAGCAGAAAGAACAGTGCTGGAGGAATTACAATACCCAACTTCAAGATGTATTATAAAGCTATAGTAATAAAAACAGCTTGGTATTGGCACCGGAACAGGCCTGAAGACCAATGGAACATAATTGAAGACCCAGAAATGAAGCCACAGAACTACGCCTACTTAATCTTTGATAAAGGAGCTAAAACAATAGTATGGAAGAAAGGTAGCCTCTTTAACAAGTGGTGCTGGCAAAACTGGTTCAACACATGCAACAAACTAAAACTAGATCCTTATATATCACCCTGCACCAAAATCAATTCCAAATGGATTAAAGACCTCGAAATCAAAACAGACACCCTGAAAACACTAAAGGAAGGAGTAGGAGAAACACTTGGGCTCCTTGGCGCAGGACGGAACTTCCTTAACAACGACCCAGAAAGGCTACAAATCAAAGAAAGGCTGGACAAATGGGACTGCATCAAACTGCAGAGCTTCTGCACGGCAAAGGACATAGCTTGCAAGATAAACAGAAAGCCCACAGACTGGGAGAAGATCTTTACTGGACATTCAACAGACAAAGGCCTCATATCTAAAATATATGCAGAATTAAAAAAATTACTTTCCTCCAAAACAAAAACGCAAAGAACCAATAGCCCCCTCATCAAGTGGGCTAAAGACTTACAAAGAGACTTCTCTGATGAGGGAATGAGAATGGCCAAGAGACATATGAAAAAATGCTCTACATCACTGGCCATAAAAGAAATGCAAATCAAACAACTTTGAGATTCCATCTCACCCCAGTAAGAATGTCATATATCAAGAAAACTAACAATAACAATTGTTGGAGGAGATGTGGCCAAACGGGAACCCTACTTCATTGTTGGTGGGAATGTAAACTGGTTCAGCCACCCTGGCAAGCAGTATGGAGATTCCTCAGAAGGCCAAATATAGAACTCCCCTATGACCCAGCAGCCACACTTTTGGGTATCTATCCAAAAGACCACAAACAAAATCACAGTAATGCCACCAGCACAACAATGTTCATTGCAGCGCAATTTGTCATAGCGAGAATCTGGAACCAACCCAGATGCCCCTCAGTAGACGAATGGATCAGGAAAATGTGGTACGTATACACAATGGAATTTTATGCCTCTATCAGAAAGAATGACATTGTCCCATTTGTAAGGAAATGGAAGGACTTGGAAAAAGTTATACTAAGTGAAGTGAGCCAGACCCAAAGAAACATGGACTCTATGGTCTCCCTTATTGGGAATAATCAGTACAGGTTTAGGCAAGTCATAGCAGAGCATCACAAGGCCCAATAGCTATACCCTTATGAACACATATGATGATGCTAAGTGAAATGAACTCCATGTTATGGAGACAATTGTTATATCACAGTTGTAACTACTTTCAACGTCCCATCTGTATCTGAAGCTTCTATTATTAATGATGTTCTTGTATCACCTTCCTGTGGTTGTACCTACACTATCTCTGTAATCTTATCTGAGTATATTGGAAATCGTGTATACTGGTATTGGAAGTAGGAAATTGAAAGGGAATACCAAATTTGACAGACACAGTTTGAAAAATGACAAACAACTACAAAAGCAGTACTTGCAAAACTGTTTGGTGTAAGTGAACTGAACACCTCCGGGGGGGTGGGGGAAGGGAAAGGGGGAGGATGGAGGGGGGTATGAAGGACAAGGTAACAAACAGTACAAGAAATGTATCCAATGCCTAACGTATGAAACTGTAACCTCTCTGTACATCAGTTTGATAATTAAAATTTGAAAAAAAAAAGAAAAGAAAAGAAAATGGAAGTCAAAATCAAGTGGTTGGCAGGGAAGGCTTCCTCTGAGACCTATTGGGAAGAATCTTCCTTCTAATTTTAGTTGGCAACCTATTGCTTTCCTTGGTTTATGAATAAGTCATTCTTTTCTCTGCCTTTTTCTTGACAAAGAACTGGCTGCCTCCTTTCCCCCGCCCCCCCCCCCCCCCGTGTGTATCTCTTTATGTGGCCTTCTTTTTATTTCCCGGTTGACAAGAACACCAGTCATACTGGGGAGAAGCTTCCCTTATTCTAGCCTACTCTTAACTACATTTTCAACAACCTTATTATAACCCAAGTAAGATCACAATTGTAGATGCTGGAGAATAATCCTTTAGTATGTCTTTTGGTGGACACATTCAACAAGCAGTAACTCAGTCTGTCCTGTTACACTTCCTCTTTAAAGACTCTGACTTAAAAAAAACAAAACCCAAGCAGAATTAGTAGGGCTATAAACACTGTCACTTTAAAAATGGTTTAAATTAACAAATGAATGTAATACAAACAGTTGGGAGATAATTTGATAATCACAGATTTAACTTAAACATACTAATTGATAGTGCACTTTCAAAGGTGGGATCTAAAATTTAAGTTCTTAGATGAACAGTAATTTATTTGAATCTTCTTGGTTTTTGTTGGCCAGCAACTATGAGCTTATTGGTCATAATGTCCTTCCTGATAGCCAGGCTGAGCCCTGCCTTCACTGGGAAAGAAGCCTTTTGTATTGAAATATGTGCGTTCCTTCCCTTCTTCCTAGCCAGCCATGATGCTTTCCATCTCCCCAAAGCCTTATGCTCCTGGCTCAGAGTGTCCAACTGTCCCTCTAATCTGCATCCTGCCTGCTCATTGCCAGAGGGTGAAATGCTGCTGTCTGGCCACAGGTGGTTGCTATTTGTAGCAGTGAACTCCATGGACAATGCGGCACTGATACCCATGACCCAAGAGGGCTCCATGCTCAAAACATTTTTCTGAGTACTGCAAGTGCTTGTGGATTATTCTCTACATGTGATGGAGAGAAATGCAAAACAATCTTTTGTTTTCTTTTGTGTTGGTCCTGGGGCTTGAACGCAGTGCCTGAGCTCTATTCCTGAGCTTTAGAGCTCAAGGATAGCACTCTATTACTCGAGCTCCTGTTCTACTTCCAGCTTTTAATTAGAGATAAAAGTCCGAAGGACTTTCTTGCCCAAGCTGGCTTTCAGCCATGATCCTCAGATCTTAGCCTCCTGAGTAGCAGAGATTACAGGCACCAACACCCCACTGAAAATAACCTTTTTTTTTTTTTTTTTTAGATTTTCTAATGAATCTTGTTGATTTTTTTTGTAATTTATTTATTAATTAAACAAAATTTTTTTTTTACTAGGTGTGTGAAAAAAGGGTACAGTTACATAGTAGGGCAGTGTGTACATTACTTGTGATATCTTACATCCTGTTTTCCTTTCCCTACCCTAGGTCAGTAGACGTATATACAATATACAATGGACCAAGAACATATACAGTAGCCATGTGGCCTACGATGAAGAAAATTCGCCTAGGGCTTTAAATGTAATGTTGACAATAGACAATATGTCGACAATAGTCTTATATGAACGCACATACATAGCTTTTGAGCTATTGTGATCCACTGAGAGGTCAATTTTTGACCTTTATATGTTGAGTAGTTGTTTGGTTTTAGTTACGTAGTGTAGGGTCGCTGACCCAAACCTGTGGGAAATACCATTTGACAGGAAGTTTTTGGTTTCACAGACCTGGTCTCTACTGTCTCCCCCTCCCCACACCTTAACAGTCATATATCAGGGAGATCATGCCCCTTTGTTTTCTGTGTTCTAGGCTTGTCTCGCTCAACATTATTTGTTCAAGTTCTGATCATTTCCCTGCGAATAACAATATTTCACCATTTCTAATCGCTATATAGTATTCTATTGTGTATAGGTACCATATTTTTTTTAGATCCATTCATCTGTGGAGGGGCATCTGGGTTGTTTGCATATTTTGTCTATTGTGAATTGTGCAGTGATAAACATGGAAGTGTAAATGTCTTTTTGATATCTTGGGACCTGTTGTTCAGGATAGATGCCTAGGAGTGGTATGGCTGGGTCATAGGGTAGGTCTATGTTGAGCTTTTTGAGAAACCTCCATATTGTTCTCCAAAGTAGTTGTACTAATTTGCACTTCCACCAACAATGGAGGAGGGTTCCTCTTTCCCCGCACCCCCTCCAGCATTTGTTGTTGCCTGAGTTCAGAGTATAGGCCATTCTAACTGGAGTGAGGTGGTATCTCAGGGTTGTTTTTATTTGCATTTCCTTTACTGCCAGGGATGTTGAACATTTCCTCATATGTTTCTTTGCCATTTTTATCTCTTCTCTCGTGAAGTCTCTCTTTAGCTCTTTTGCCCATTTCCTCATTGGTTTATTGTGCTTGGAGGGACTTAGTGTTTTGACTTCTCTGTAGATGACAGATATTAGGCCTTTGTCTGTTGCTGTGCTGGTAAAGATCCTTTCCCGTGGTTGGCTGTCTTTCTAATTTGGTGGCTATGTCCTTAGTTGTGCAGAAACTTTTTAATTTGTAATAGTCCCATTTGTCAAGTCTCTCCCCTATTTGTTGTGTCCCTGGGACTCTATTCAGGATGTTCCTTCCTGTGCCTATAAATTCTAGCATCTTTCCTACTCTATCCTTCAGTAGTTTCAAGGACTCAGGCCTGATATTGAAGTCCTTGATCCATTTTGAGTTGATCTTGGTGCATGGTGATAGCTTGGGTCTACTTTGAGTTTTCTGCATATGGCTGCCCAGTTCTCCCAGCACCAGTAGTTGAGGAGGCTCTGTTTATTCCATTGTATGTCTTTAGCTCCTTTGTCGAATATCAGCTGACTGTAAGAGTGAGGTTTTATTTCTGGATCTTCAATTCTAATCCATTGGTCTTCCGATCTGTTTTTATACCAATACCAGGTTGTTTTTGTTATGATGGCTCTATAGTAGAGCTTGAAGTCTGGTATTGTGATACCTCCTGCACTGCTTTTTTTGCCTAGAATTGCTTTGGCTATTCTAGGTCTTTTGCTGTTCCATATGAATTTATGGGTTGCTTTCTCTATTATTTCAGTGAAGAATGTAGCTGGGATTTTGATAGGGATTGCATTGAATTTGTATAACAGTTTGGGCAATATGGCCATTTTCACTATATTGATTCTGCCTACCCATGAGCATGGGAGGTCTTTCCATCTCCTTGTGTCTTCTTTGATTTCCTTTATTAGATTTTTATAGTTCTCATTAAATAGGTCTGTCATGTCTTTGGTTAGGTTGATCCCTAGGTACTTTTTTCTTTTTTTGACTACTGTAAAAGGAATTATTTCCATAATTTCCTTTTCTGCTTGTATATTGCTGGTGTACAGAAAAGCTGCTGACTTTTGTGGATTGATTTTGTATCCTGCTACTTTGCCAAATGGTTTATTAGGCGTAGGAGTTTGGGGACTGAGTTTTTTGGGTCCTTCAGATATAAGATCATGTCATCGGCAAATAGAAATAGCTTGATTTCTTCCTTGCCGATGTGGATCCCTTTGATGTCCTCCTCTTGTCTTATTGCTATGGCTAGGGATTCCAGCACTATATAGAAAAGAAGTGGGAGAGTGGGCATCCTTGTCTTGTTCCTGAGTTTAGGGGGAATGATTTTAGTTTCTCTCCATTTAATATGATGTTAGCAGTTGGTCTGTTGTATATGGCTTTTATTGTTTTGGGGAATGTTCCATCTATTCCTATTTTCTCCAGAGCTTTTAATAAGTATGGATGTTGTATTTTGTCAAAGGATTTTTGGGCATCAACTTAGATAACAATGTGATTCTTGATTTTAGTTCTGTTTATGTGGTGAATTACATTGATTGATTTATGGATGTTGAACCATCCTTGTGACTGTGGGATGAAGTCTACTTGGTCATGATGTATAATTTTCTTGATCAGTTTCTGGATCCTGTTAGCTAATATTTTATTGAGGAGCTTTGTGTCTGTGTTCATCAGTGATATTGGTCTGTAGTTCTCTTTTTTTGTTGGGTCTTTGCCTCATTTGGGGATGAGTATAATATTAGCTTCATAGAATGAGTTTGGGATTTCTCCCTCTGTTTCTATTTCATGGAAGAGTTTGAGGAGTATTGGTATTAGCTCCTCACTAAAGGTTTTATAGAATTCATTGGTGAATCCATCTGGGCCTGGGCTTTTCTTTGTTGGGAGGCTCTTGATTACCTCCTGTATTTCACTGTAAGTTATTGGTTTATTTAGCTGATTTATTTCTTCTTGGTTCAGTTTGGGCAGTTTATACTTCTCTAAGAATTGATCCATTTCTGTAAAATGATTGTTTGTTAGTGAGTAGAGGTTCTGGAAATATTTCCTTATGATTATTTGAATATCGTGTGTACTTGTTGTAATTTTTCCGGTGGAGTCCCTGATTTTATGTTTATGGGTCTCTTCTCTTCTTTGTTTGTAAGTCTTGCGAGGGGTCTGTTGATTTTATTTATTTTCTCAAAGAACCAGCTTTTAGTCTTATTTATTTGTTGAATGGTCTTTCTATTTTCAATCAGATTTATCTCTTCTTTAATCTTTGTGATCTCTCTCCTCCTAGTCATTTTGGATTCAATCATTTCTTGCTTCTCCAGTTGTTTTAGTTTCATTATGAGGTTATTTACCTGCTCTGCTTCCATTCTTTTTTTTTTTTTTTTTGGCCAGTCCTGGGGCTTGGACTCAGGGCCTGAGCACTGTCCCTGGCTTCTTTTTGCTCAAGGCTATCACTCTGCCACTTGAGCCACAGTGCCACTTCTGGCTGTTTTCTGTATATGTGGTGCTGGGGAATTGAACCCAGGGCCTCATGTATATGAGGCAAGCACTCTTGCCACTAGGCCATATCCCCAGCCCTGCTTCCATTCTTTTAATGTGAGTGCTGAGGGCAATGATCTTGCCCCTCAGTACTCCTTTAGCTGTATCCCATAGGTTCCTTTGTGATGTATTTTCATTGTCATTGTGGCTTACGAATTCATTAATTTCATCTTTAATTTGGTCTGTGGCCCAAGTGTTAGTTAACAGTGAGGGGGTTAGCCTCCAAGAATGTGTATAGCCTCTGTGGTAACCGTTGTTATTGAGGGTTACCTTTATTCCACTGTGGTCAGATATAATACATGGGATGACATTGATACTTTTGTATTTGCTGAGGTTCTTTTTGTGGGCTCTGACATGGTCTATTTTGGAGTATGATCCATGGGCTGCTGAGAAGAAGGTGTATTGGGTCTCTACAGGGTGGAAGATTCTGTATAGATCTGTCAGATCCATTTGGGATATGGTGTTACTTAGGTCCTCAGCTCCCTTGCTAATCCTCTGGGTGTTAGATCTGTCTCTTGGAGAGAGTGGGGTATTAAAGTCAACCACTATGATTGTGTTTGGGTCTATCTTGTTCTGTAGTTCAGTGAGAATTTTCTTGACATATGTAGGGCCTCTTTTGTTCGGTGAGAATACATTTATCACCGTGATGTCTTGGTTCTGGATTTATCCTTGTATTAAAATGTAGTGACCTTCTTTGTCTTTTTGAGTTGATTTTAATGAGAAGTACAGCTTTTCTGAGATCAGGATGGCTACTCCTGCCGTTTTGGTAGGTGCATTTGCTTGGAAGATCTTGCTCCATCCTTTCATTTGGAGCCTGTTTTTATCCCTTGCTGTAAGATGGGTCTCTTGTAGACAACAGATGGCCACTTTTTGTTTGCGGATCCACTCTGCCAGTCTGCTCCTCTTTATCGGAGAGTTTATACCGTTTATATTCAAAGAGATCAAGATTCAAAGAGATTCCAAGAGATCATTTTCCTGTTAGGCTGTTTTTCCTGTTTTTTTTTTTTTTCTTTCTTGTCTTTAGTGAGCTGTTCTTTCTGTTGGGTTCTGGCTACTGTAGTTTCTGTTTCTGTCTGTGTGTCCTGTACAATTTCTGTTGGGTGGGGTTCCCCTCTTAGAATTCGCTGTAGGGCTGGTTTTTTATTCATATACTCCTTTACATCCTCTTTGCTATGGAAAGATCTGGTTTTCCCCTCAAATATGAACTCTAGCTTCGCTGGATATTTTATTCTGGGTTGGCAGTTGTTGGCCTGTAGGACTTGGATGGTGTTCTTCCATTCTCTTCGCACGTGGTAGGTTTGTGTGGAGAGGTCTGCTGTTATTCATATCCTTTTCCCATTGTAATAAAAATTTTTCTGCACTTTGGCTGCATTCAAAATTTGCTCTTTATTCTTGAGATCTGTAGTCTTGATTATTATGTGCCTGGGCGAGGATTTTCTAGGGTCTGGTCTGCCAGGCGTCCTATAGGCTTCAGTTACCTGGGTGAGGTCCCTGTGAGATTGGGGAAGTTTTCTGCAATCACTTTATTGAAAATATGTTGAAGTTCTCTGCTCTGGTATTCGGCTCCTTCTTCTATTCCAATTATGTACAGATTATATTTCTTGTCTTTGTCCACTAGCTCCTGGATTAGTATGCCCTGGAGCTTTACCGTTTCTTGGAGTGTGGTAATTTTCTGGTCCTTGTCGGCTGCATCATCGTCCAAGAGAGAGATTCTGGCTTCAATATGGTCAATTCTTTGTGCTGTGGATTCAAGTGTGGAGTTTATGGATGTCAGGGAGATATTTATGGTTGCCAGAACAGCTCTGATCGTGGAAATTTCTTCCTTTTAAAGAGTTGTATTTTAAATCTATTTTTTCATGCATTTCGCTTCTCAGGATGTTAAGGTCTTCTTTAACGGAGGTTTGCACTGTATCCATTTTTGCTTCCATTTCTTTCTTGGCTTCCTGAAGAGCCTTCAAGACTTCCATTCTACACTCCTGGAATTTTTTTGTGATTTCGTTTTGTGATTTCGTTCCTGAGGCTTTCCATCATTTCTGCTATCGTAGCCTTGGTTGCTTTTTTATTCTCCATCTCCTCTTCGGTCGTACTGCTTTTTGGAGCTGGCGAGTTGGCTTGCTCTTTCATGTAGTTTGCAATATTTCTTTGTGATTTGCACATCTGGAGATCTGTGGGTGGCTTCCCTGGTTTGGCTTTGTGCTGGTTCCCGCTGGTCCATCAGTGGGAGACTTGTCTGTGTCCTGGCTCTGAGTTTGAGTTTGGCTGTTGAACCTTACTGCCCAATGGGTGAGCGTGACCGTCTCCGTTGTTGCTGGGGTGGTCACCCTCACTGCACTTGGGGGTGGGTAGGTTCTGTGTCTTTCTCTATGGGATAGTGTTTTGCCGCTGTGTTGTGCTGACCCTAGTGTGCCCCTCGTGGGGGTTTGTGGGTCGCTGATTCAGCGTGGTGTGGAGGCTTTTCTCTTCTTTGGTTCTTTTTTCCACTCGGTACCTTGGTCAGAGGAGCTCACCTCTCAGATTAAGATTTGCCGCTGAGAGGCCGATCGCCCACCTGTGTGGGTTGCTCCGGGGCCGGTGTTGTTGAGGGGCGGCCCACCCACCTGTGTGAGCTGTGCCTAGCAGAGCGGGCACTGCCGCAGGGAGGCCCTGCCCACCTGTGCAGAGTGCGCCTACCAGAGTGGGCGCTGCCACTCAGGGCCCTGCCCACCTGTGCGAAGCTCCTGTGGAGGTTCGGGCAGGAGGTCCTCTTGCTGGAGGGCTAGCATGCTGGCCCACGCTGGCCCTGGGGGGGCGGGCGTGGGCGTGTGCACTCTAGTGCTTCCTCTGGGGGTGTGCTGCCCCGAGCTGTTGGAGGGTGCTTGTGCCCTCTCGCAAGTTTGCTGTGGGGGGGCGATATGTGTGAGCCCCAGCTGGGCCAAGTGTCCGGGCGCGGGTTGGTGCCCACAGACTCTGCGCCTCAGCTGCGAGGGGGGTGTGTGTTCGGGCCCAGTGAGCCTGTGACTGCTGTTCAAAAAGTCCACGAGGACCAGGTGCCTCAGGTGTGGCTTCCAATGCCCACCGGTCTCCGGGCCCCTGTTGGGGAGGGGGCGGGGCCGGTGTGGCCCGGTTCAGGCTCCTCTGCTGCCTTGGCGCTGCTCCGACCCTGCTAGCTCTGGTGTCCTCCCAGAGTCTTAGGGACCTTTTGCCACCTGATTTGGGGCTCCTTTGTTCCCTCAGGGTAAGGAGGGGGAGGGAGGGAGCTCTAGCTTCTTTGTTGGTTTTGGGTCACTGCTAGAGCTGGTCTCTCAAGGGGGGGGGGAGGGGAACTTACTAGTCTGAATTGTGTGAGCATCCCTGCACCGCTGTGGGCTTTATGGGGCTGTGGTGCTGGGGTGCAGCGATCGGTCATTTGGTGGTGGTGGCCCCAGCTCTCCCCGTCTGCACCGCCTGGTTCCCCTGCTGCTTATGTCTGATCCCGGCCATTCGGTCCCGCAGCTCCAGTGTCTCTGTCAGTCTGCACTCAGTTCTGGGGTCCATGGAGCTCCTGCCATCTGGACTCTGCACTCCTGGTGTGACTTTTCAGCAGTTGGTTTGCTGGCACCGGGTCCCCTTTCGCAGCCTGGCCCTGTTCTGGCCAGGGTCAGCGGGTGGGGGAGGGGTACACCAGAGATTTTCCAGCTCCATGCAGGTTATAGGCTCTTATTTTTTTGTTCTTTTTCATTTCCTGAGTTCCTCTGTTGCTTCTGGTTGTTGAGTTTGCTGGATTCTTGATGGGGTGTTGGGTGCTGGAGTTCCCAGCTCACTATTCAGTTGGAGGAGTTGGGGTGCCTCCCTACTGTGGCAGCGCCATCTTCAATCCCTGAAAATAACATTAATTGAGTTCTGGACATGGATTAGGGACTGTGCTAAAGAACTAAATACTGTGCTAGAAAACATGAGTTATCCACTTAACCTGAAAAAAAACTCTTACTAGGTATTGCATCTTCAGGTATGAGTATGATTTATAAGCACAAATAACCTCCAAAGGCTCAAATACAAGAAGAGAATTAGGGGGATGACTTGCCCAAGGACCCTAGAGCAGGCATGTTTGCAGAGCTGGGCATGCCACTTTCAAATCCTCTGAACCCAGGATGAGACTTTTCGTCATTGTGGTTGTCTTGATCCTACCACAAGATATTACAGACTGAGTAGCTTATCAAGAACAGAAAATGGTTTCTGTTCTAAGGGCTAGGATGTTGATCAAGGTCCTGACAGATTTGGTGTCTGCTGATGGTCATCTTCTTGACATAACCTCTCATGGCAGAAGGACTGTAGGAATATCCCAGGTCTCTTGTAAGGAGCACTAATCCCATTCATGAGAATAGAGCCCCTATTTATCTCCCAGTATCTCCTTAATACAAAATGGCTTGACACTGAGAATCAAATTTCAAGCTATGAATCTAGGGGAGACACAGCAGACCACAGCAGGCCCCCACTGAGGAAGATCTGTGGAGTCTAGATAGATGAACAGTGAGAGGGTAAAAGGATGTCTAGGTAATAGAGCAATAGACTGATCCCTGCACAGTGCACCAACTGACCAGATCAGGACATGTTACGCCCTTCAGATGTCCCATACACACTCTAAATATAGGTATAGGGAGATCACTGTTGAGACTAAGTCATATCACACCCAACGGTGCAAGCAAAAAAATGAAACGAGTTATTTATGCTAACTCCCATCACCAAGGTGAGAAACAACGTAAGAAATAACGTAAGAAATCAAATTACAGAAATTATAGCCAAATTTTCCAAACAGACTTCAACTGACATGATAATGCAGTTGAAAAGAATATGGAAGAACTGGATGTTGTTGTTTTTCAGTGTTTTATTTCTCCATTCCCATCAAAATATTGAAATGACCGACTAACCTACTTTTTCTCGTTTCTGCTTTTTTCCAGCTTTTCCCCCTTCTTAAGTAGTTGTACAAAGGGATTTCAATTCAACTTGCCAGTTTGTGAAAACAGTGCACCTTGATCAATGTTACCCCTTTCATCATTCAGCTATTCTTTTGTAACCAACACAATAGATTGCCATATTGGGCAAAACAAGCCCCCAAAAGCCAAAACAAGCACAGCCAAGAAAGAAGAGTGGACAAAGAGTTATTACTTACAGAGACAGAAGCTACTTCCAAAGACTTTTTAAAGAATGTTTGGAGCTGGGCACCAGTGCCTCACACCTGTAATTCTAGCTACTCAGGAGACTGAGATCTGAGGATCTCAGTTCAAAGCCAGGCAGGAAAGTCTGTGAGACTCTTATCTCCATTAATCACCAGAAAACTGTAAGTGGCACAGTGGCTCAAGTGGTAGAGTGCTAGCCTTGACCTGAAGAAGAGTTCAGGGATAGCACCCAGGCCCAGGGTTCAAGTCCCACATCTGACAAAAAGAAAGAATGTTTGGAGATTTTGTTTGAGGAGACTATGCATATTCCCATGCATAGTAGAAAAGCACTTTAGAGGCATAAAGACATTCCTGAGCATGTACAGTTAAAGAAGCACATTCCTGAGTGTGTTGTTTAAGGTCATAGCTCAAAAAGGAAAGATGGTAGACACATTGTGGAGCCTGTTTCTGTTACATGGTAAGTTATCTGAGAAGCCTCATTTTGAAGGATCAGATCTTGGAATCTTTACTAGAGCATTAGCAGTCTGCAGGCAGCAGTCTGCAGTTGTTACAAAGGCCTGCAGCCTGCAAATACCCTTAAAATTTGTCAGGCAATGAGGGAGGAGGTAACAAACAGTAAAACAAATGTATCCAATGCCTAAACAAAACAAAACAAAACAAAAAAAACTGTCAGGCAACAGGCCAGAGAGGAAAGATAGGACAAACACAATACCAACAAACAAATTCAGCTCCAATAGAAAGCTGACTTGGGACACTATGGTGACTGGAGATGAGACAGGCCACAGGACACAGGATGCTAACACCGAGATGTAGTGTGGCATGATGACACCTGAGCTGGCCTGACCCTAAATAGGATCAGGTCAGGGGCTGAGTCACAGGAAGCTCCCAGTCCCAGGCACTTGACTGACAGGTTCAGTACCCTGTAGACCAAGTGCCCACCCCTGTCTCTAGGGATTCAGGAACACCCATCACCAGGAGGTGGGACTTCCCTTCCTCCTCTAGGAATTCATTCACACCCATCAAGACAAGATGCCATATACTACAACTAACTCACCATATGGCCAATGATGGCACTGGCCAGATCTGATCTCCTTACTACATTTCCTCAAGATCATGGAATAGATGTCCAAAAAGTTAAAACGGTGGACTGGAACACTTATAAGGAAGCTTAGCTGGTGATATCATCATTCTCTGTGACATAGTCCAGAGACTTCCAGGTACCAGAAGGATTTACTCACCTGCATTTTAGTGGATAGAGAGCAGATTGGAGGCTTGATTTAGAGAGACCAACTAAGAAGCCAATGATAATCCAAGTGAAAAATATTAATTGGCCTACATTAAAATAGTGACAATGAAGAAGAAAAGAGGTGGTGTGAGAAAGACTTAGGAGCTAACACTGGGTTTGCTCTCCTAACAGCTTCCCATGCTTAGGGCTTCAACATATGAATTGGAGGAGGATGATAAATACTGTTAACAAATACTTTATCCAGAAAATTGTAATTCCCAGTGCATATAGATTGGATTTGCATTTTACATTTACATCTCCCAGCCTCTGCAGCTTCAGATTAACTTTTAGAGCAATTTCACTCACATCTTTTTAACACTGCTTTAGGTTGTAAATCAAAGTTCCAGCTAGTCACTCTGAAGGGTGGGGGGTGGCGGGGAAGCAAGGTGCTAAATGAGTCACACCTGTAAAGAAGAAATGTACCAAGGGGCTGGGAATATGGCCTAGTGGTAGAGTGCTTGCCTTGTATACATGAAGCCCTGGGTTCAATTCCTCAGCACCATATATATATATATATATATATAAACAAAAATGCCAGAAGTGGTGCTGTGGCTCAAGTGGTAGAGTGCTAGCCTTGAGAAAAAATAAGCCAGGGACAGTGCTCAAGCCTAGGACTGGCAAGAAAAAGAAAGAAAGAAAGAAATGTACAAGGTCTTTTTTCCCCCTAAAAAGTATGAAAACAGAAATTTTAAGGTAAAAAGTTAAATTAGTTTAATTAGTGTAATGCTCAGATTCATTGAAATTCCTCTTGGATACTTTCATATCCCAGCAAAAATCAATTAGCTTTATGTATATTTATAAAACAAAAATTAGGCCTACATATTTATCAAGTAAAACCTATACCATGTTTTGCAAAGTGTAAATTAAGTGCTTAAAGTGTAAATTTTTTTTCCCTTGGAGGTCAAGTTGGTCTTCTTGGAAAGTTACTAAGTGTCAATCTTCAGCTATAAATTCATCCTGAGATGCAAGATATGGAACATCTATTTATGGAGGATTAGCTGTGGTGTCTTGTCACTCAGCGGCCTAAGGGCTGAGGAGAGGCCAAGTTCTAAGGTGAACTTCACCCATGGGAAGAGATTCCATGCAACCACAGAGCTGAGAGGGTCACACTGCTCACTCATTTCACAGATGAGGAAAATGAGTCCCACAGCAGGAGACTGACTTCCAAGGGTGGCACATTTGTAAATGAAATGGCATGCAGGTCAGAAATGAGGACAGTAATCTGAGCCTTTCTCCCAGATCCTAGGTGCAGGTCGCTATGGGCCAAAATTAACTTGTGTTACCTAAAGGTATTGTTCTGTGGTGATAAAATTTTCATGCATGGCAGGTGAAATAAAACCAGTAGATTTCTTCTTACTGTGAAGCAGCTCTTCCCAGAGAGTTTAGAATTCAATGTGCCTGCTAACCTCATAAATTTACAAGGTTCACTGTCGCCCACACTGTGGACAACAGACCCCTCATAGCCCGGCCTGTGAGATGAATGAGTCTGCAGAGCTCAGATTGCGAAAGGCCAGTCCCATTTCCCTTGTTTACTCAAAGGGAAAGAAAGCTACCGTGAGCCTTTAGGAGACTAAAGATGGAAAAGATGTTCTCAAGTTTCACCAAGCCCTAGATCATGCCTGCTCTGTACAGCTGTCTACTGAAATGATAGTTGTAGGGATGTACCAAGTCAGGCTTTTGTTTGGATCCCAAACTATGTTAAATTCAGGGCCTATAGGGCCATCTTGGTCTCCCTAAAGTATACTTTAGTCACTGGAGATGGAAGGAATGACTAGTTCCACGACCACCAAACTAATGTTCAGTGGGCCCTGCTGAGCTGGGATTCAGGAACGTAAGCCTGGTATGGATCTGGGAATCAGTGGGACAGGTGTCCACTGTTTATCTGCCTGATTTTGCTATCGTCAGACTTCCAGCTTCATATGTTATATGACTAATCATGAAAATTAATGTAGAAAAACTCACTCCTCCTCATTTTCTTTCTGGAAAATAATGACAGAAAAATGAGCTAGATATTAGTTCAAACTCTTTTCAGCATTTGCAGACGGCTCACAGGCAGCACTAATCACTTAAAAAATGGAGAGCTATTAATAAGGTTGTTTGACATGGTTTGAGTGGGATCCTTTGGGATTATAGAGGACCTCATACAAAGCCCACTCCCCACACAGCCTTCTCTTGCTAACTACAAATTATAGGACAACATCGTTTCCCAAAAGCAGCTCATTTGAACAAATGAACATGGAATCATACATTCAATTTTTAAAATTACACATCAATAATCCCAGCACTCAAGAGACTAAGACAGGAGAATCATCTCAGGATCAAGGACAGCCTAGATTACAAAGCAAGACCCTGTCTCAAAAAAAGAAAAGCATATGTGGACATTATGTAATATATAATTTCAAACTCTAGCACTTACTTTTGACAACAATATAAGCTCTTCCATATTCAAATTAAGACTTAGGGAGACCTTTAACCTGTATATATGTGTGTGTGTGATATGTGTATATGTGTATAATGTATATATGTGTATATAAGAACACATGAATATATATATATATATGCATATGTACACACAATCTGTGTTAAAAATAGTTCCCATATCCCCAGGTCACATTGGACAATGCTATTTTACCTTTACATCTCATATTAGAGAAAAGTAGGGGCCTGTGTGTATGTGTGAACTACCACCTGCAGATTTTTGAAGTTTGGCAGTAATAATTCTGATTATTTACTTGGTAACAGTTAATGTTTTTGGATAGTGTAAAGTAGTTTGGGCTTGGTTGCAGAGAGGGGAAAGAGGAGTTGCAAAGCACAGAAAATCTTTGGTTATTCTGATTTCAATGCAGAGATCAGAAGTCTTGGGACTTCAAAGCCAGGATTCTCTAAACAATAAAATTTAGTGAAAGAACTCACTTAGAAATAAACCTATGTCCACACCCATAAGAATCTGGGGATAGGAAAAGAGGAATGTAGAGGTGAGTGAATCTTTCCTAAGCTCATTCCTGGAACATGTTCATGTGTTTTTCTTGGGAATCTCAGGAGGACATAGGAGGACTTAGAAGAGTGGGCTATATTGGTGAAACTTTCTACATATTCAACATGGACTTTGAACAGCAGGTAACAGGAGGTTTGACTGTTCCATAAAGCTCTTTTCAGTGTTAATATAACTTCATATTCATACCCATGTTCCTGCTGATATTGACTCTATATATTTCACAGGTGAAAATGGATAATTAGGGTATATTTTGGATGTATTCTTACTTTGCTAATATCTGATTGATATAAAGGTCTGTGTTTTGTAAAACAGAACAGTGATATGACCTTGTTAGGAAAAAAAACATTTCTTACTGTTTTACTGAGAGCTCAGGACCCTTCATTATATAGCTTCTACTTTGTGATCTGCTACTGGTTTCCTATAGTGGAACAGATTAATTCAAGTAAGAATCTGTCTGTCTCTTTTCCATACAACCTCTGGTTTGAACTCTAGGCCTTGTACTTTGCTAGGAAGGCACTGTGCCACTATTTGCTAAACTTAAGTGATACGCAGAAGAATTAGATGTTTTTCTATGCAAAACAAGATGAAACAATAAAAGCAAAGCCCCATACAGTCAACAACAAAAGCAAAAAGTCAGAAAGTGAAAAGAAAACACAAAAAAATATAAGTGACCCCAGAAGCACAAATGTGTTAATTCTACATGTGATAAGGGCATGGCTAAAGTGGAGAAGCATCTGTCTAGCAGGCACAAGGCCTTGTACTCAAACCCTAATAATTCCAAGGGGGGAAAAGTGATGTTTAAAATTCAACCCATTCCATCCTAGATGTCCCTCAGTAGATGAGTGGATTAGGAAAATGTGGTACATATATACAATGGAATTCTATGCCTCCATCTGAAGGAATGACACTGCCTCATTCATAAGGAAATGGAAGGACTTGGAAAATATCATATTAAGTGAAGTGATCCAGACCCAAAGAAACATAAACCCTATGGTGGCCATCAGAGGGAATAGCTAGTAAATGATTAGGCTAGTCATGGTAGAAGATCAAAATACCTCAATAGCTACACCCATATGATAACATAAGATGATGCCAAGTGAAATGAACTCCATGTTACAGAAACAAGAGTTATACCACTATTGTAATTATTATCAACATGCCATGTGAAACTGTACCTTTTGTATTTTTTTCTTGTTTGTTTGTTTGATTGTTTTGTTTAGCTTTGTTTCTCTTGTATTCCCTTCCTGTGGTTGTACCCTTGCTACCACTATACCTCATCCAAATACCCTGGATACTGTTTATACGGGTATTAGAACTGGGGAAGGGAAAGGGAATATCAAAATTGAGAGACAAAGGACAAAAAGACAAACCATTCCAAAAGCAATACTTACAAACCCATTTGTTGTAAATCAACTGCACAACTCTTGAGGGGAGAGAGGAAGGGGGGAGGGTGGGGGGAGGGGAAATGAGGAAGGAGGTAACAAGTTGAATAAGAAATGTACTCACTGCCTTACATGTGAACCTGTAACTCCTCTGTACTACACTTTGAAAGTAAAGAAAAAAGTTTAATTAAAAAAATTCAACCCATTCCATAAGTGATGCTGAAATTAGAAGCAAGCAGTTGACAGAGTTGACTGTAAATGAACTTAATACATTGTTATAATGTGAGCCTAAGCTATTTCCTCAAAGATCCGTATAGTCACAAACATTACAAACAACTTGGACAAATATTGACAGCACACATAAGGCATAAGTGATTATTGTATCAACAGTATACTAAGAATGTCTGGAAATAAGTATAGGCATGAGGAGAGAGTACATAGAATAAGACACAAATGATCAATAAACATGCAAAAGTAACCAACTTTATTTTCTGTAACCAGAAAATTAAAAATAGAAAAGTATGTAATCATATATAATTGGAAAAATTAATCAGTATTTAATTTTTTATATAATTATACAAAACTCACTAAGTTGGAAGATAATTTAAAATATAAAAATGTGAGTTAGTTTGATCCTTGGCCATTAAGGAAATGAAAATCAAAATAATTCTGAGATTCTATCTAACCCCAGTTATATTGGCCAACATCAAGAATTCAAACAATGTTGGTGGAGATGTGGGAAAAAGGAACCCTATTGCACTGTTGGTGTTAATGTAAACTGGTACAAAAAGTATGGAAAGCAGTCTGGAGAGTGCTCAAAAAAACTAAATATATATCTTCCCTATAACTCAACCATACCATTCCTGTACACTACCCAGAACATCACAAACCAGGATACAGTCAAGACACTAGCACACCCATGTTTCTTGCTGTACTATTTACAGTAGCCATGTAGGGCAAATGCCCTACATTAGATGAGTGGACCCAAAAAATGTGGTCTTGTACAAAATAAAATTTTACATACCCATTAGAAAGTATAATATTACATCATTTCCAGGGAAATGGGTGGACCTAGAACAAATCATGTTAAGTGAAGTAAGCAATGCTTAGAGAGAACAATGATGCACATGTTCTCTCATATGTGGAAGCTAGATCTAAAATACTCTGGGACATGATAAATTATACAGGACTTCAGGAATTCACACACAGTGATACCAAAGGAGGCTACTCTTAGAAGAGGAACACAAAGGCACAATGCCTATGTGCCACTGCTCATATAAAATAATATTGAACATCAGGGAATGGAAACAAGAGAGTATTTATTCCCTTTTGTCTTGTTTGTTCACTTTTATGTCTTTGGAAGGGTAAGAGGAGGCACAGAAATGGAGAGTGAACAAAGGCAGCAGTGGTACTCACTAGACAGTATGCTGAATATGAACTATACAACTTGTGGCTGGGGATGTGATGGGAAAACTGAGAGAAAACAAGAGAAGGGGTAACATTGTACTCATTACCTGATTTATGTAACTGTAACCCCTCTGTACATCACCTTTATAATAAAAATAAAAATAAAAAGTTAGTTTGGCCCATGAATAAGTGACTATAATTGGTTTCATTTTTTCATAAATATAGTATAAATTGATGTTTTTTTTAAAAAATAGATAAACTTGTTTTGCTGTATTTCGCTTATGAAAAAGAATGAAAAGATTGTTAAAGACTAACACCTCTCTTTTTTTCTTTTTTTTTTTGGCCAGTCCTGGGGCTTGAACTCAGGGCCTGAGCACTGTCCCTGGCTTCTTTTTGCTCAAGGCTAGCACTCTGCCACTTGAGCCACAGCGCCACTTCTGGCCATTTTCTGTATATGTGGTGCTGGGGAATTGAACCCAGGGCCTCATGTATACGAGGCAAGTGCTCTTGCCACTAGGCCATATCCCCAGCCCACACCTCTCTTTTTTTCTTCATGCACTTTTAATTATTATAAAGCTAACGTACAGAGGAGTTGCAGTTATATGTCAGGTATAGAGTACATTTCTTTTTGAACAATGGACTAAGACCTCTTCTGACTGGGCTCTAGCTTGCATTATTAATGTTTTTTATTTGTAGCCTCATCGTCTTA
Source organism: Perognathus longimembris pacificus (assembly GCF_023159225.1). Classification (NCBI taxonomy): domain Eukaryota; kingdom Metazoa; phylum Chordata; class Mammalia; order Rodentia; family Heteromyidae; genus Perognathus; species Perognathus longimembris. The sequence continues at coordinate 68,716,179 of NC_063164.1, forward strand.
ATATGGTTGCTGTACCCCAGGTATTATAGCTTTATTCCAAGCACAATCACAAAAGGAAATGATGGTAAAAAGAAAGCAGTACATTCCAGCTGTGTCTGTGTGTATTCATCAGGAAAATTATAGTTTTCCCAGAAGCTTTATCCCCTAGAATTAGGCTTAAGTCTTACTGGGAAAACTGCATCATGGGTTACCAATAACTCAGGAAATCTGAGGAGTACATGTTTAAAAGAGCTTTGGCACCACACTAAATTTTGGTTCTGTTAATAGACAAGAAGAATAACATGTCTAATGTTTAGCTTTCCAGGGGCCCCTGATGTGTGAGGGAGGGACCTACAACAGCACCTCATGCCTTGCCCATTTTAGTTATATGTAGGGGAAAAAAGGTTTCTACAGTAACAGTTGTGTTTCCTAATATTTTTATAATGAAAAGATACTACTTTCATATTAAATTGAATGCATATTTTTATTCAAAATTCTAAAGCATCTTATAGTGCCAGAAAGAGAGGAAGTGCTTATATGTGTGCATGAACACACACATGTACACACAAAATCCATTGGTATTTTCATAGGGACACACTATTGACCTCTCCTTCTAGCCCATTCCTGGGGTACACTCTTCACTGTGAGTGGACTTTCAGGTTCTGATCATCTTCAGTCTGTCTTTTAATCGCCATCATGTTTTGAAAAGGCACATATGGCTGGGTGTTAGTGGCTCAGGCCTGTAATCTTAGCTCCTCAGTAGGCTGAGATCTGAGGATAAAGGTTAAAAGTCAGCCAAGCAGGAAAATGTAAGATAGAGCTTCAATTAACCCTTAACAAACTGGAAGTGGAGATGTGGCTGAAAGAGCAGAGTGCCAACCTTGAGCAAAAAAAGGTAAAGGGTAGTGCCTAGGTCCTCAGTTTAAGCTCCAATACTGTGACCAAAAAAAAGTGTGTGTGTCAATGGAATTTTATGCCTCTATCAGAAAAAATGACATTGTCCCATTTGTAAGGAAATGGAAGGACTTGGAAAAAATTATACTAAGTGAAGTGAGCCAGACCCAAAGAAACATGGACTCTATGGTTTCCCTTATTGGGAATAATTAGTACAGGTTTAGGCAAGTCATAGCAGAGCATCATAAGGCCCAATAGCTATACCCTTATGAACACATAAGATGATGCTAAGTGAAACGAACTCCATGTTATGGAGACAATTGTTATATCACAGTTGTAACTACTTTCAACGTCCCATGTGTATCTGTAGCTTCTATTATTGATGATGTTCTTGTATCACCTTCCTGTGATTGTACCTACACTCTCACCGTTATCTTATCTGAGTATATTGGAAATCGTGTATACTGGTATTGGAAGTAGGAAATTGAAAGGGAATACCAAATTTGAGAGACACAGGGTAAAAAAAGACAAACAACTACAAAAGCAATACTTGCAAAAGTGTTTTGTGTAAGTGAACTGAACACCTCTGGGGTGGGGGAAGGGAAAGGGGGAGGAGGGAGGGGGATATGAGGGACAAGGTAACAAACAGTACAAGAAATGTATCCAATGCCTAACGTATGAAACTGTAACCTCTCTGTACATCAGTTTGATAATAAAAATTTGAAGAAAAAAAAGTGTGTGTGTGTGTGTGTGTGTGTGTGTGTGTGAAGATATAAAGATTGTTGGAGTCCATTTCTGCCAAAACAGAAAACCCATAAACTGGATGCTTACAATAGAAATATACTCTTCACAGGTCTGAAGGTAGGAAATCTGGGCTCAGGTACCAACTTGGTTGGGCCTCTCTGGCTGCACACTGACAGCTTCCCTTTTCTTTTCTTTTTAAAATAAGAGCACTTATGCTGTTAATGAGGGCTCCATTCTCATGACCTAATCACCAACCCAAGGCCCAGTCTCCTAACATACAATGATTTCCACATATGAATTTGAGAGACATAACATTTGCCTTAGAATAGAAGAGTAGACTATTTTCCCACCGGATTATACAGATTTTACAAGGGTAATAAATGCTAAATTTATTGAGATATTGCACAGAAAACTGGTGCAACTATTTTGGAGACTCTGCTTAGTAACTATTTGTAGATGTATGTCTTATAGATACATTTCAAACAACTATGTAAAGATAAACAGGGAGGCTTGTGTTCTTTTCTTTCCCTTTTCATTTTGGACATAATGTATATGTGAAACAAGTCAGACATGGTATGTACCTATAATCTCAATACTTGGGAGGCTGAGGCAGACGACTAAGAGTTTGAGGCTCACCTGGGCTATATAATGAGACCTTCACCTCCCCTCCCCCAAAGGTAAAACAACTTAAGTGTTTGTTTATGAAGCAATGATTAAACCAATATACTCTATTCATTTAGCAGAATTACTTGTGGGAATAGAAAAAGATTCATCAATGTGACATTTCATAAAGATGCTCATTATATTTTGTTATGTATAAATTTATGTTGCTATCTACTGAACATATTTAAAACTTAACATTGATTACCTCTAAGATCTATGCTATTTTACTTTTATATAGTTTTAAAATCTGTTCTTTAAAATCATTTTCAACTTAAACATGTTTTCATAACATGTATTGAATAGTAAGTCACAATGTTAGCTTGCAGCTACTGAGTGAATGAGCTCATATTATACAAATATCCTTTGGTCACAGGATATGTAAGAAGAAATAAGAAGGACCAGAAAAATTAGTTTTTATGACAAAATTATGTTAGATACAATTTACCACATTAGGAATCACAGAAGAGGAGAAAAAATGTTTGAAATATGAGATTACTTCCTAACATTGAATTTCAATGACTGGGTATAGTACATTCAGTCTCAAATTTATATGAAGATATAAGTGACCAATAGGATTTTTGTCTCAATTCAGAAGCAACTCAGAGAAAGAGAAATTTTCTGTCCCAGAAGAGCTTGTGGTATCTGTGTTATATGTAAAGACAAGAAAACAGAATTTCATGTTACATTAAAAGTACAAGTGCCTCAGGAAAAGAACGGTAAGAATAGAGAATCAGCCAAGTATTAAGAAAATTGTTACATGATTTTTTACAAGGTAAATGTCTTACATGGTGAATTGCCCTAATATGAAATTACTTTCTCTTACTAGAGTATTCATTTAGTGACTTCCATTTTTAATCTGTTCAGAAATGGAGCCTTTGAGAACCTGTGTCCACACTTTGCTCCGAGGAGCCAGAAGTCATGAGCAATAGGAAGGCAGTGTCCAAGTTACATCTTCAAGGCTATGTATTCCTAGCTATACCTAAAAATATTGTACAGAATCAGAATGGACAAACTTCCTTGTTTAATAACAGAAAAATGACACCCTTTGATGTCTTGTCTAGTGTTACCACCAAATGGTTTTCACCAAATTTCTTAACACAAAAAAGTGACTTTGACAACTTCATGTTTGCTGAGCCTTATTCTTCAGTTTCTCTCCAGCAACCCCACTTACACACCTGTATGTAGGTCACCTGGCAAGCATTATGAAGATGGACATGTTTACTGATGTAAGACAGAACACGCGATGTGAAGACAGTGGTTATAAAAGGGTCAAAACTTCAAAGTCATGCTTGTTTTCTCTCAACTCTTTTGCCAGAGTGGGATATTGAAAGAGGATACAGAATGAGAAATTAAATTTGAGTCCTAGACGTTGGAAGTTGGGTAAAATTCCACCACCCTTGAATAGTTCTATGCAAGCAATTTGTTACCCTTTATCCTTTAGTGGAACTGATGAACAGGTGGTTTTCAGAAGATCACTCAGTATATTTAGCTTCTGAAATTTGAGTAACTCAAGATCTGATTGGTTGTTCTTGCCACATGATAATCAGATTCGCAGGCACCACTCCGGCTTTTGCCTGGGGTTCTCAGGAGGGGAGAGCTGGGAGAGGATTTGCTGCTGAGGATTATTTGATAGCTCGAAGGTAAGGCCAGTTTATGTCTTTTTCTGTAATGTTCTTCAGAAAAAAATGTTCCACAAGTGCCCTTGAAGTGGCTTTCAAAGTTCTGGGTCTTATCTGAGGAAAGCAGTCATGAAATCCTGCTTGGAAAAGCTAAGTACCCTATGAAGCCTTGGAAAGGCTATTACCCTATGAAGGCCCAGATACTCTAACATAGTATGTGTGATTCAAGTCCTATACTAACCAATTCTTGACTTGACCAAATTGGGCTCTCTTGTCCTTCTAGAATTTTGCTTTTCATTAAATTTTTAATTTTTTTTCCTTAAATACAGTAGTATGAAAAAGATCTATGTGTAATGTTCCTATATTTATCCTGTTCTACTAGGCTTCATTCGCCTCAGAGGAGTGGCAGTTTCACCAGCTTAACAAAACCAGCCACCCCAGGGTATTGGTTTACACACCAAGCATCTTTGGTCACAGGCACAGCTGCTCTGAGCTGTCATCCCACTTGCTGGCATTGAACTGAAGAGGCCTTGGGTCTTCCCTCAGTTCCTCAATTAGAAACATAGGCCCAAGACCTACAGTCTTCCATGTATTTCAGCTAATGCTTTAAAATTTTGTTGTCTTTCAGAGTTGAATAAGAGCTACCGAAACAAAAGAAAAATAATTCATATATGCCAATGGTTTTCGTGGAGAAAATAACGCCATTGTCTTGAGGTTTCTATTTTTCTTCTCGATTGTATCAACAGATTTCTTGTGTTAAGTGTTCAAATTGGAGGCCTAAGATACACTGTGTATGATACTCTAGATCAGGATAGAAGATGAAGTTCCCTTAGAAGTTCAGTACTATGCAAAAACTTTCCAACTCCTGAAAACCAACCTGACTTTTCCTTTACTAAAAGTTTCACTTGAAAGTATTTATTATACAGGAGTATGGAAATCTAAATTCTCTGTTTATTGAGCCCAAAGACTAACTCATCAACTTCATTTTATAATTTTGACTGAATTTATCTTGTAGAAATAGTCAGTATGTTACTGAGGGACTAAAGAGAGAAATTTGAAGCGTTGTTGTATAGGCTTCTACTTAAAATGTGTTCTGTATACTGCAGAAATTATAGGATAATATAGACTTGATTAGTTTGGAATTCTATTTTATGGTGTACTAATTTCTGTCTTGGGGATATATTCTAACATATTTTCATTTGTATGGAATATAAAAAGTTGTAGGTACAACTACTACTCTGGAAAATGGCAGATGACGAAGAATATGAGGAGGTGGTGGAGGTAAGATAAAAAAAAACACCAACTCTGACAGCACCAGTATTGTATGTAGTGACAAGACATACATGTGAATCAATCATTAGAAAAATACAGCATCTATTCTAACACTGCAAAGAGTCATCCTTAAAGTCTAAGAAAAGAATATTTTTATGCTCAGTTTCACTATAATTATGTGGGATTTAAAATCAAAATGACACTCATTATTTTCTTTTTTGTTTTCTTTGAAGTTTCAAAGAAAAGTTTCACAAAGACAGGCTTGCTCCCCTTTTTTGTCTTCTGAAACTTCTTCTTTCCCATCTAACACCAATGATCAAAGAGAGAGAGACAATGGGAGCAAATTGTGCAAGCTGAGCTGTTTGTGGGAGTTCACAGCAAGGAAAGGGTTGCTCCTCATGCTATGTGTCAGCTAGTTGAGCATGTGTAGGGCCACGTGGGTTAATGGAGTCTGATGCACCGTGTGTGAGATTTTACATGTGTTTATGGGTATATAACATACTCATAAAATCATGAAAGTCATAATTCAAAGACACCTTTTCTCCAACTCCATGGTATTTATGCAAATAGGACTAGCTGCTGCTAGATTAAATGGCCATAGTGAAAGTCTTGAAAAATTTCCTTCAGATTATTGGTGAAAATTTGACACATTTTCCCAAGTTGTTAGTTTATCTTATTGTTATTTTAAGACATTTGTTTTGAAAATATTATGACTTTTCTCTATTAGCTCTTTAACTTCACATTCTAGAAATCTAAAAGCTTAGGGATATATCCATATAAATACATTGTCATGAAGGGAAAGAATGTAACCATTTCTAATTAATGATCTAATAATATGATCATTTTGAAAATCTGAAATTAAGTGTAAGAGCCACCCCAAACAAAATTCCAGATGAAAGTACCAAATTCTATCTTAGATCACCAATCTATAATTGAAGAAAATTTTATTCTATAAATAAAATTGCCTTTTTATTTTGTAGATAATCTTGTTATGTAGCCCATATTGTCCTCAAACTCTCAATCTTCCTTCCTCAGCCTCCTCAGGTCCAGAGATTGTAAGCCTTTATCAGTACACCTAGATTAAAACTACCGTTATTGCCTGAAGCTTATTTAAAAAGAAGCCTAGGATGAATCGCATATAGTATAGTATCCAACACAGTATAATATTCAATCTCTGTCTGAAATGCCCAGTGAGAACACCCTGCATGGTCAGTGTTTTCACTAGTGCATTTTCTATGTCTCTAAGAGTCAGAATTATCCCTTTCAAATACTAACACATGAATGATAAATTCTATTTACAGACTAAACTGTCTCCCCTATGATAAGAATACCAGAAAATCTCTTTAGACACCAAGTTAAATATCTCTTGTCTTTCTTAAAATAAATACATGTTTATTTGTCGCTGGAAATTGTCCTTAGTGGTAGACATGATTGAGCTAGTCACAAAAAAGGAAGGGACTATTTTTAGGCATCCCATCCTTGCATTTTGTTCCCATTACTGCTTCTGGGTCTGACCAGCAGGTGCTAAACTAATAGATGCCCTTCCAGAGAATGTTGAACTCTGCTCTCTTTGGTCTCAGCCAAGATGGTAAGAATGGGTTGGTAGAAAGTCTGAGAAAATTAGTCAGGGAAGAGTTCAAAAACCAGAGGAACCATATATCTCCTAAACATATATCTCCTAAGAATCTTGGACAACTGAAATAAATTTTACTGTCATTCTGTATTCAAACTAAGAGGAAGAAACACGGAGGCACTGTCTAATTAGCTGAGCTAAAAAGAATATAAATTCTGCATATGAATTAATGTCAACCATTCAGATAATTTTGCCTTTTTGTGAGCTTATTTCTAAGATATCTTTAACTATGATAGCCAATGAAAAGCAACATTTGATAGTTCTGAAAGAGTTACTTTTACTTGGATGCTAAGCAAACTAAAAATAGTTGAGAATAATTCATTTTAGTTTGATATTTTCAGCCACTTGTGTTTTATGTGACCACAGCAACACCTCTGTGTGTCAGCAGCCCTGAGCAATGTTTGTTAAAGTATCCAAATGGTGTTTCCTTGTGCTGACACAAGTGCCTAAGTGTGGTTCTATGTGCTGTAAGAACATAATCCATTGCTATATGTAAAGATATGAAGGAGAAAAAAATTTCATACTTTAAAAACAACATAAGAGCAGCTGGTCATGCCTGTAATCCTAGCTATGGAGGAAGCTAAGATCTGAGGATCACAGTTTGAAGCCAGCTGGGACCGACAAATCCAAGAGACTCTTATCTCCAATTGACCAGCCCAAGTCAGAACTAGAAGCAAGCCATAAGTGAGAAATTCAGTTAAAAGTGTAAAGCCCTGAGTTCAAGCCATAGTACTCAGATATACAAAAGCAAAGAAAGCTTTTTACGAAAGTTTTAAGAAAGTCACTGCAGGTGAAAGCAAGTGGCCTGCTGGCAATGGTTAAATACTTTGAGCATTTACCAAACTAAAGGCAAAATAAAGATGGTCATTGGAGGAAATGGCTGCACATCTGCCAACCTCCTTCTCTCCCCCAGTACATATTTTTGTGTCAGAAATAAGAGAAAGGAACCATAAAATATGATGAATTTTGACTGAGAAAGAGACCAGGATTGCATTCTTATGCATTGGGTTGAGGACCTTGGCCTAAAGGAGGTTTTCCTTCTGTTTGCCCAGCAGAGCTGGTGAGATTGGGCCAGAATTCCATTGTCCTTACACATCTAAAACAAAATGTCAGCCAGATCCTGTCTGCTTCTATTTATTTCTAGTGATGTCAGAAGAACAATAAAAGTAGACTCTATTGTAGATCTTGGCTGCAGGCAACCTTGGAGCCATCAGCGGCAAACTGCAACTCAACCTTGCCACATTTCATGTGAAGGGAATCTTACCATTTCTCTCCCTTCCATTGACATTTACAAATTGTCATGGTGACTTATTTAGGGCCATCACACTGTTGCAAAGTCCAGCCATCACTCTAGAAGAAACTGTCATTGCTTAGTAATCCAAGGGATCTGGGAATAATTGAGATGTGGCTCTGCTTTCAATCTAATCATTTCCATGATATAATTCATTAAAACATTCACTCACACTGGGAAGTTCCGTGTTGTTTTTGTTAGCAAAGAGTGGGCCTTATAATTTCTCTGTGATATCAAATTCTATCTTGGGTGCTGTAGAAAAATATTACTTGACCCAGAAAAATGGCCACCCCTGAGAACAAACCAGCCTCAGACACTTTGCTCATCACTCTTACATCGTTTTGTGCAGTCTGATGCATCCACTTTAGCTTTCTAAGGCTAAATGGATTTCCTCAAGTAGAAACAGGTGCCTTCACCAACTTCCTTCTGACAGATATTCCAAATCAACTAAGCTAGAGAAGTCAGCTTAGTAGTTCAGCTGATCAGAGGCAATCATATTGCTTGGGTTCCATGACAATGTCTTGTGCTCTATTTCTAGTACTACACGGAGGAGACAGTTTATGAAGAGGTACCAGGAGAGGTAAGAACAAGCCACCCCTGCACAGATTTATTCTCATTAAAGCAGAATGAGCCTTCTCTTTCATACTCCCAGTGCCACCAAGATAGCAACAGCATTATCTGAGGGAAATTACCTACCTTGCTGTACCCAGAAACTGGGTAAAAATCCAATCATTACCTATGTGAAAGGTTATTTCACTGTTTTTTTTTCTATTCAACATTTCCAAAATGGCAGGGAATGGTTTATCCCATTGCTTGGGGTTTTATTTTTAATATAATTGTTGCTAATCATGATATCAGTGGTCATCATCAATCTCAAACTGAACAAGTGGGATGAGGCTGGACTTGTAATTGATAGTGGGACCAGTTGGTTAATTGTGCAGAATTGTAACTCAGAGGATGCCATCTCTACTACTAAAGGTGATTCTTCCAAGAACTATCCTTGTCCCTAATAATACAGTGAAATGCTCGTTCAGATTTTAGCACATTCTCCTAAATAGCCATTCTTATAAATATTTCAAGTTGGAATTTTCTTTGCTTTCCAAGGTGAAATAATTCTCATGCTTCATTTTCTGCATGGACTTGTTTTTCCTTTGAGCATGACAAACAGTAGTATGGATGGTTAATCCTTAAGCCGCCTCAGAGAGCTTGTAACTGCATAAAAATGAACATCTGGAGATGTTGTAAATTGTAATATGCAAAAGAAGACCAATTAGAAATGGTCTGACCACACTAGGGGGAATTGTTACAGAGGAATGATCTCCTTATTCAGTTTTGTTATTTTTTAATGTGATTCTAAAACTGTTCCTTTGGGGAAGATATTTGCTGTGAAGGAAATGATACTATGGGATAAACTGAAGACTTAGCTGCTCATTTTCTTTTCTTACACATAGTATTTTTAACCTTGGACTGGATTCAAACTGAGTTGAATCCAGTTGTAAGAAACAGTAATTTCCCACATACTACACAGACAGAGGATAATTATCCCTTTATGTTGTCACCATTATTCTTGTCCACCTAAGCATTTATTAATAATAAAAGGCACTGTAGTTCACATCAGCTGACTAAACCAAGAAAATGGTAATCACATCCTACTGATGTGATTTATTATTTAAATTTCATTCTTTGTATCAGACTATAGAGAATACCTAACTACATGCAGAAAATGCAATTGATTTTTTTCTTATTCACTTAAAAGTTAATATTGAAATTCAGCTTTATTGGATTGTCTTAGCCTTTTGTTCGCCAACCTCATTTACTTTTGCTTTACCTAGACAAGAAGATTTTCAAGTGTTTAAGAATAATTTACTTCTGATTTTTATATTAACTTGAAGTACTTTAATATTTTAATGTAAATGCAATGGGCAAGCCAGTTATTGGCATTCAGATTCAGGTAATGTAATGTGCCTTCACATGGATATAGTGTGTTTCCATTTCAGACATTGAGAAAATAACACCAGGAATGTAAGTCTGACTTGCAGGTAGAATAATAATATACCAAGATCATGGTGAACAGTCATTGCTTTCATAACATTGTTGAGATGCATGTCAAAATTTCAGACAATAACAGAAGTCTATGAAACTACAACCACAAGGACAATATCTGACTATGACCAATCAGAAACTTCCAAACCAGCACTGGCACAGCCAGAACCAGGCAAAGCCAACGGAGAGGAAGAAAGTCATCCGGAAGAAAGTGGACTCTTCCAAGTTCATGACTCCTTACATTCAACATAGCCAGAAAATGCAGGATCTTTTTAGCTCAGTAAGTTTCAAACATCTACTGAGTCAGGTTGTACTATTGAAAGCTAGTGATCTTGATTGAATCTGTTTTGGATGCTGACTGGCTGGGTGTTTGTTTCTTCTATGAAACCAACTCTTGCTGATACTTAAGCTCCCGTGACTCATGAATTTTCAGTTCATGTAGTTCATTTGCACCATCATACATCAAGGAAAACATAGACCCTATTCTTGTGGAGTAAGCAGAATAAGCACAAGGCCAACTATAAAACACTTGCTGGTATTCTGTCACTATTAGCCATCCTAATGAAATGATAAATGATTATTTAATGGAGGGTAGTTTATAGTTCAAGTATGTTATTTCACTTGTATGTCTGAATGGGATTGTCTCTTAAAACAGTAGCTAACAGAATCTGAGAAAGTCATTAAAGGTTATACAGTGAAGAAGAACTTGTAGTTTAGAAAAATCAAATCAGACTAAGAATTTATTTGAAACGGTGATTAGAATATTTGACTACACCTGAGAACCATGCTTTTTACCCATGGCTGCACTCTGAGTATTCTGCAAGGTTTAAAATTATGGTTGTTCAGGCCATTCTACCATTCTAATTTTATTGGCTTAAGGCCCAAGCCACCTGTGTAAAATTTTTTTTTTTTTCAGTCCTTGAACTTGAGCTCAGGACCTGGGCACTATCCCTGAGCTTCTTTTTTGCTCAAGTCTAGCACTCTACCACTTGAGTCACAGCGCCACTTCTGGCTTTTCCTGTTTATGTGGGACTGAGGAATCTATCCCAGGGCTATGTGCAAACCAGGCATGCATGCACTTGACACTAAGCCACATTCCCAGCCCTGTTTTTTGTTTGTTTGTTTGTTTTTTTAAAGCTTCCCAGGTATTTGATGGTCTTTCGTTCTTAAATTACATGTTGAGTGCTAAAAGTTACACTAATTAATAGCAGTTTTAGATCCATTTCAGTGGATATAATTTTTTTTAATTTTTCTTAGTGAGTTGAGGTAACTTAATAACATGTCCTCTGGGACTTGAAGGTATGAAATGTAGCTCAGAGAATACTGAATTATTCAGGATCAAAAAGTTAATATGAAAAACCTCCTTTTGTGGTTGGCCAGTAAATATTCACTTTCAGTTGTGTCAATTACTAGGAATTAGTAAATTTCTAGTTCAGAATAGTAAATCAGCTGACACTGAGGTTTCTAATCAAGACTTTCTTGACTTCTTTGTCACTCCAATAGTCAGAAAAGATAGGAAATTATTTTGTTAATGTATTGCCACAAATCTCATTAATTCAATCACTGTGAACCTAGAATTTTTATATTCTAACTAGTGTTGTCAAATTTCTATAAAAATTTGAAGTTGTTAGTCATGAAATCAGTAATATGGTTTTGATTATTGCCTATTACACTCAAGAATACTCTTTGAAGCCTCAATAGTAACAATTATGCACACTAGCATTAAGGAAAGAACTTGTTGCATATTTGGGAGAAATAATAAAATTACTTTCCTTTACAAAATATTCCATAATTCAGTCTATCCATTAATTCTGCTAGCATCTCAGCTGCAATTAAGATTTAGTTGCGACTTCCGAATTGAATATTTTTGCATTGTATTAGCAGTCAAATCTTTTCAGACTTAACTCATTTTCTATATTTACTTTCTAAAATAATTGACGTTCAGGCTTTGTATATATGCATTCACACAAAAGAAATTGAGATAATCATTTTAGGGCACTTCCAAGACAATTTTCTATAACAAATCTCCACTATCTACAGGATCTGATCATATTTAGAAAGGGCAATTAACAAATCTATTTTGGTTTTTTGAGGCAAGGATATGGGATAAAATGAAAGCTGTTAAAACTGGTAATTATTAGAACTTGGAAGACTTTTAAAAAATTAGAGAGTGAGAGCATGTTGCCTATGGTTTCTGCTGCTGTTTTTTTAAGGCTAATGTCTGATTTTCTTTTTTAGAATAAATACAAGGAAAACTATGAGAAAGCAAAAGGACAGCCATATGCCAGCACCGCTGACACTCCAGAACTTCGCCGAATCAAGAAAGTACAGGATCAGCTCAGTGAGGTGGGCATTGCTAAAACAAAGGAGAAAGGCACTTCAAAACGGTGCCTTACACGGGGGATTGAGGAACCTAAATATGTGTAGAAGGAATTAGGATTTGGATTACTCTGAGCTAGAACAAATATTGGCTAGAGAGTGTGTTGCTGAAAACAGGAACTCAAAGAAATTTCTAGAAGCTTGGCTTAGCACTGAGCTTAAGAGGATACTAGGAGATAGAAATTCTCACTCACTATGGTCCCCCATGCTCTGGAGCACAATGAGAGCAAAACGTTGCAGCTTGGAAATTCAGACAAGCAGCCAAATGCAGGTGTTTTATGGATCACTGAAGATGAAACTTTACTTTGTGATACAGACTTAAAGAGTACCTGGGTTAATGTTCTTTGTTTATAAGACAGTCTTTAATATAGTTAGGTGTTGATGTTTTATATGAGCTCTAATTGTGCATTATTTCCTCAGGTTAAGTATCGAATGGATGGTGATGTTGCTAAAACTATTTGTCATGTTGATGAAAAAGCAAAAGACATTGAACATGCAAAGAAAGTATCGCAGCAAGTCAGTAAGGTAAGGCCAGATTACACGTGGCTGGGCTATTCAGCATGTGCATTAATTGAGGACACAGACAGGCTGATCCTTCCCACCAGTCTCCCGGGGAAGAATCAACTGAATGCCCACATACATGATTGAAATGGCTCATTGGAACTTTAGGGGGATTGAAGATTCCAAGACACACTCAAAGAAGCAGTGGTGATTTTGCTCTGGGGGGTTGCTACACAGAATGCAGTCTCAGTGTTGTTAGAATCTGCCTTTTTTCTTATACTGATTGAACTCAGGGCCCTCTGCTTGTTAGGCGAACATTCTACCACTTGACCCATGCCCCAAGCCCACCTTGATTTGGATTGAGAGAAAAATTTTGCTAACTTGCTCACATTGACCTTAAACCACAATCCTCTTATCCTTGCTTGCTGAGTAGCAAGATTAAAGGTGTATACCAATACTTGCTCAGTATTGGAGCTCAGCCTTAGGACCTTATGCTTTTACTTCTCAAGAATTTGGGGACCTAGATTTATGATAAATTTCCTAATTTTAAATGTGGACAACTAAGTTTAAAAATTCTAGAATACTATGCAAATCAGAAGAAACTTGCTTCCAGCCAAATGGACTAATTGTTTGCACATTTTGAAAGGAATATGTGAAGAATCAGAATCACAAGTTAATTTTTTAAATTAGAATTTTTCAAGCAAAAGTTTACTAATACAGAATATAGTCATGCATGAATATATTCAATGTATTTCTGGTAACACATTAGCTGCCTTTGCAAGAGAACACCTATGTCACTGTTCTCTAAATCTTCATGGTTTTGGTGAGCTTGCAAGGCACAGGTATTCTGCTTTTTCTGTCTAGGTTTTATATAAGCAGAACTGGGAAGACATCAAGGATAAGTACCTGCTTCCCCCTGATGCCCCTGAACTTGTCCAGGCCATTAAGAATACAGCCATGTTCAGTAAGGTAAGAACCTCTGCCCCGTGGCTATGTCTAGCTTTCTGTCATTCCACCATGTGCTGTAGAGCAACAAACTACTGGCGATCGATGATACAGTTCACAATCTTGTTTATGAGTGCCTTGGAGAGATGAGGGAATATAGAGCTGGGGCTTGTAAAAAGAAGAGCCTCTCTCCACTTAAAGGGTATGAGAACTGAGCTACTAGGTAAGAGATCAACAAAGTAGTATTTTTCATTTTATTTTTGTCTATAGCCTGTACTACGCTATGGGTATTCTTAGTTCTCTTATTAGATCTGTGTGTGTGTGTGTGTGTGTGTGTGTGTGTGTGTGTGTGTGAGTGAGTGAGAGAGAGAGAGAGAAAGAGAGAGACTATGGAAAATTTATCCTTGGCTCCTTAAACTTGTGTTAGCACTTTTTGCAAGAGGCAGTAAAGTCATTAGGAAGAAATGAAGGAAAACATATCTGCCCCACTGAAAGTAAGTGATTTCAGGAGAATCAGGTCAAACTTATTTTGAATGATTGGGAAAGGTTGGAAAGGGGTATGTTATCTGTGAATTTCACTTTTGCTCTCTGCCCTGGGGTCTCTATGTTCTTGATGAATGAATTCTAAGGTATAGTGTGAGGTATAATCTTATTTTCTCATGGCATTTCACTCTTTTCTGATTTAGAAACTGTACACTGAAGACTGGGAAGCAGACAAAAGTTTGTTTTACCCATATAATGACAGCCCAGAACTGAGGAGAGTTGCTCAGGCACAGAAAGCTCTCAGTGATGTAAGTGAAGAGCCATTGGCATTATATGAGTATGAACAATTTCTGACCAGATGTTCATTGCGACCCTTGTTTTTAAAAGACTAAATTGCCATTTTGTAAAAGAGTACATCTAGAATCATAATTTATGATATCTCCTTTAACTTAACTATAATTTTATGCTTTTTAGTAGGTAAAATTTAGTCCAACGACTTGTTTTTCCTCTTGGGTGAGGAACCTGAGTCTGAGGTCACATAGTAGCAAAGCCCAGATTTGTGATCCCCAAACCAATGTCACTCCCACTAGAAGTATCTCTCATCTCCCTGCCTCTTGCTTCTGGTTGGAATTGTTCTGTGACAATGAAGTAGCATTAAAAACAAAAAACAAAAAACACCTACTGGAATTCCAGATGCCTTTAGAAATTTTGTATTAAGTAAATAGTGTCAGTGAGGACTTTGCTTTGCTGACCTAATCATTGAGTCTGAATTACAAGGTGTCAGTGTTTGCTGCATGGAACCTGACTGGAATACTTAAGCATGTTCATTCCGTTTGGGCAATGATATGCATAGAGAATATTTCTGAGTTAGTGAACAATCAACCTGCCAGAATTTTAATATCTGAGACCTTGAAAATGGTATATAAGACAAACTAAAAAGGCCTAAGATACTCAGCACTGAGATCAGCTACAGCAGAGAGCTTCACTTAAGCTTTGAACTTGTCCTCTTTTGTTCTGTAACCACTGAGTTTTCTGGAAGCCATATTGAAAACCCAAAGAACACCACTCTAGTTCTTAGCAGAGTAGTATATTATAAAAGCTATATATAAAAGTTATGTATTCAGTTGTAAAGTAGACATCAAAATATTTTGCATTCAATATAGACTTAAGGCAATTAAGACATTGAGATTTACTTCCAATGGATCCTGGGGCCCAACTTTTGCCCTGAACTGAGGTTATACATACTCATTTGATGGGGATCCAACTTTTGAGGTGTGATTTTTGTTGCCTCTTACCTGAACATTCAGTGAACACATTTAGTATTCCACTTGCTACATGGTTGGTTAAAGATTAGGTCATATAAGCTTGGAGTGGCTCTCACCTGTAACCCTAGATACTCTGGCTGTGATATAACAATCCCAAATTGAAGCCAGCCTAGGCAGAAAAGTCTGTGGTTTTCTTAACTACATTTAAACAGCAAAAATTTGGAAGTTGATGTGTGATTCAAGTGGTAGAGCACCAGCCTTAAGTGAAAAAGTCAAGTGAGAGTGTGAAGTCCTGAGTTCAAGCCCCAGGATATATTGTGTGTCAGATAAACTCTTATCCTTCCATGAGACAAGTGAGGAAATAAAGCACATTTAAACAGATTTTGAAATCACCTAGTACCTGGTACCAATTTTAGTGTGTGTATAATTCTTATGTGTGTGATTCTAAGATGAGCTTTTTGGTTTTCTATCTCACGAAAGCATAGTACCACTATGAGGCCTTTATCAAGTGATCAATATCTATTTACTGAAAGTCAGCTATGCCTGTAAAGTTGGCAGAATAGAACAAAGTAGTACAAGAAATTTCCATCCTTTCTCCATGAGAATGTATAATCACACTGACAAGGTGAAAATCTACAACAGATAAGAAAAAATGTAAAAGCAAAACAAAACACAACAGCTTTGTATTTTCCCCAAGAAAGTACCTGTGGAGGTGATCTGAGAAGACAACAAGAGGTGGTGATACAGAAGGGATGGGAGTGCTGAAGAAGAGAAACATTTCAAGCTGGAGGAGCACTGAAATAAAAGGACAGGGCTGAAATGGAATGCTAGAGAAAAAATCAAATAAAGTATGTAGGTAGCTTATCTGAAAGGCACTTGTGGGATTGCTGGCATCTGTAACTTAAAATCAGGCAAAATAGCTTTAACACATAGGAGAAGAGGCATAATGAGATACAGTACTGGAGAGAGGATACAATGAGATAAAAGTAGAATCTGGAGAAGTTTTGCTAGACAGTAGAATTGGGATTAGTGATCATCTGTAGATGTCTGTTTTAGTAATACAGATGAATCAGAGCAATGATGATGGCAGAGAAGAATGAAACTCTGAGGGAATAAGTATTAATAAGTGCATTAAGGACATTGGATATTGGAAATGAATGAGTTGTAGATGAGTTTATGACACAGATGTGGGCTGGATGATCTGGGGCACCTCTTTAAAATGCATTAGTGCAGAGAGACATAGACTTGAAATAATGGCCAGAATTTTTAGATCAAAGCATGTGGATAATTAGAAATATGGTACCACTGCTGATAAGGATTTAATATTTATAAGTCATCATAACAGTGGTAGTAGCTACAGATGTGAAATGGATGAGAAAGGGAGAACAGTAGAGGACAGAGTAGTAGAGGACAGAGTAGTAGAGGACACTCATGCTTTAGGGTATCTGGAAAGGAACCAGGAAAAGGATAAAGGAATGAACTGAGAAGTTGAAACTAGGAAGTGCCATGTTATGTAAGCCTAGGGAAAGGTGTCCAAAGAGACACTTAATCTCCCAGTATCTCCATTTATTCATAAAACAGAGATGAAGGATTATGTCTGTGTCTCGTGTGATGACCTTGAACAGGTAAAGTTAGCAATGTTTTGTCAGATATCAACATAGGAGACCAAAGGAAGATTGTACAACAATGTGTCTTCCTCGGAAGACTTGGACATAGCATTAAGTTTTATTCTAGACTAGATGCACTAAGTATCAGATTACCAGCATGGCTATTAATACTATTGTCAACATCATGAACTTGTATAATTGTTGGGCACAGAGCCCTGAGCAACCTGTTGTTCACAGACCATCCCACCAGGCAGGCACGTGGCTTCCTATCTAAGGGTTTGGATTTAGAGGCTCCCTCTCCCAGTCTTCTACCTTCTTCCTGTGTCCCTCTGGGCTCTATTTATCATGTTTTTCTTAGAAAACACCAGCACCATCTCAGAGCTGAGCTGGAGTGCAGAGTTCTAACTAGACAGAATTCTGAGCATGGCTCCTAAAAATGTCAAGCTTCTGGATCCGATTTCTCTGAAATTTCTTGATAATATGTCATACTTAATAGGCATTTCTCCTGTTTGAATGTTTCTTTTTCCCAAAGGACTTAGCCAATCATGGAAAATTCCAGTTGTTCCTACACTTAAGGTCTTCACTTAAACAAAGATAAGCAGTGAAATTTATATATATTTAAAACTACCTAAATTTGGTGTTCAGGAAATCTTTTTTGCAGGCACTAGACTGACATTATTAGACTAAGGGAAAGGCTGGGTTAAAGTATAAGATGATTGATTATATATTCATATATTTGAGTTATTATATATGTATGAACACTACCATATGGAAGGAAAAGTAATTGGCAGGAATCTCAGTTATGTGATAAAATTTGGGAAGATAACCCTACTTCCTTCACAGACTACGTGTCTAAGACACATGTACAGAAGTCAGCTGTTGAATCCTCCCTCTGGTCAGGCACCATGCAAGCCACATGTATTCCTAATGGGAGGCCATTCCTACGTTCTTGGTCTGTGGAGAGACATCTGAGAACCTCCTTACAGAAGACAAGGGCCATATTGATTGAGATCTCAAGAGAAGATAAATCCAGGGAGGGCTCAGGAGAAAAAGCCATGCTGTTCTGAGATGTGGAGAAAGGGATGAAGTTCTGGACCAAGAGAAGGAACAGCATAGATGAGGTTCTGAGGAAGGGAGGGGTATCTGTATCTGAGGCTCTGTGAACAGTTTTTCTGTTGGGTATGTAGCTTAGGAGTACAACACTTGCCTAGCACAAGCAAGGTAGCTTTGATACCCAGCACACAAAAGGAAAAAATATGAATAATCTATGAATCGTTTTTCATTATGGAAAGCAGGGCTCAGAATAGTAGAAGAAAAATTCAGAAGAGTCAATCAAGATGAAAAGAGGCCAAGTAAAGGCCTAGCCCAGTTCATGGTACCCTACTTATTCAAGGCAACAGAGCCTTTTGCAAGGAGGAAATTAAGGCAGAGATTGAGATTGTATCTGTGAAAAAAAGAAGGAAGGATGGATGGATGGGCCAAATACAAAGGCCAGCCAGAGGGAATGGTCTGGAGTTCAGGAGCCATGCCCTGTGAAAGATGCTTCTCCTCAGAGCCAGGGTAGGGTCAAGAGACAGGGATGTGTTAGAGAAAAGTAAGTGTACAGTCATTCTTTCCTCTCTAAAAGAGAGAGCTGAAAGCAACATGGAATTAACAGTAACGTAAAGACAGTGCTGGAATTTTAGACCAGCCTCTGGGAGGATGGACTAACTAGAAACATATCATGGGATGTTCATAAAGTTCAAGAATGCACAACTGGTTAAGCACATGGGTTTCAAGTTAATTGCTTGGATTCAAAGGTTCCTTTCCTTGTACCTTCTTTGGACATCATTCTCTACTTCTGTCATCACTGTCCTATGCATAGATTTGTGTGATTTTCTTTTGTAGCCCTCAGTACTCCAGGCATGAAAAAAGAAGTATGTAACTATGTAAGAAGCATACAATTGAGACCAACTAAAATTGAAGGTATTATGTAGATGTGAAAAAGAGAGAAGTTGAGAGTTAGGATACTGGTTAAAGGAAAAAAATATTGCAATACCGGGTCATGGTGAAAAAGCAAATGGAAGAAGTAATCTAGAGGCCAGAGTCCTGGAGAAAAGAGAAGTCCCAAAAAGCTAGTAATAACTGGTAATAATGACAGCAAGGGAATATATATGTGAGAGGAAAGATTATGATGTCATGGTGCCCTAAAATTGAAGACTTCCTACAAAGATGAAAGCATTGTCCTTTTCTAAAATGCCAACAACTAACACATGAAAAATGGTACAATTTTCTATGGCTCATGAACATCCCTGTCTTTCATTTTGTCAGATTGCCTACAAAAAAGGTCATATTGAACAGCAAACCCAATTCACCTCTCTGCCAGATCCTCCAGACATAGAATTTGCCAAAAAAGTAACCAGTCAAGTCAGCAAGGTAAGTAAGCAGAGCTGGTCACCATCTCTTTTGAAAACTCTGATTCATAATTTCAATCATTAGAGAAATAAAGGTATACCTCAATACAACACCCAAACATGAAGACTATACTTGCCTATGCTTCCAAAAGGTCACAACAAAAGCAGTAGTAAATCCACTAATAGAGTAAACTATGTTAATGAATGTGTGGCTAGTTTGATGACTCTGTCATTTTTAAATGTCAAAGGTACCTTTTGGACAACACAGAGCCTGTGTCTTAATGTCCCCTGGCATATTTAACTTCTGGGAGTGATATTCGAAGACTAGTGGAGTTAACCACACTCTTCCATGGAAGATCCTGTCTAATTCAGTGGGAAGGCAGCATAGCATTGTATGCCATCAGTAAGATGTGGACAAATGAGAATGTGTGAGTGGACATAGCTTAGTTATGGCAGTAGGCAGTGCTCCATAACTGTTAAGGCCTAAGCAAGCAGCTTAGCCTGCCTATATTTAGGCTGATAAATAAGCTCTGAGGAATGCAGCTTCCAACAAGGAATGCAGAAAGACAAATGGTCAACTGATGTTGCCTAGTTAAAGTCCTGTTTTATACTGGTCCGAATCAGGCACTTTCTCCTGGGATTCTGCTGCTTTTTAGTGTTTTTTTTTGGGGGGGGGGGGAGAGGGCAGTATTTCTTTTGTAGATGAGAAAGAAAAAAAGATAAGAAGATAAAATTTATTCAGTTATATTTTTAGGGTCTGATTTTGTAGGTTACTTCATGGCCAGGGACTATTTGGATAAAGAATCTAGTAAGTATAGTAAAATTTCACTAGCAGGAAACTGCCATTTTCTCCAGGGCTAAACAGAAATTATAGTGAGACTTTGCATAAAGACATGGCCTAATGGATATGTTAATACTGAAAATAAGGTTGGGAGAGGATTATAGTTTGGGATGCACAGTTGTTCTTAAAGATTTCAACATATCAGTTTGGGGAAAACACAAACATTCTGTGAGCATTGAGTATTCCATATATGAGACATAGACACTGGATCTTGAATGCTTACCATGAGAAAAAGAATGTGAAATAATAGCTCATTGATTGTTTTTCTGGTTAACTGCACATTGGAATGATTATATTCTGGATTTACTGGCCTCAATAAGATGTATTAATAGAATTAATTTCCCACCTGTTCCTTTCTTACATTAAAGTATATGGGCACTACAATGGGCAATATTTCATGTCTATTGGACTGCTACTGTAATTGGATTAGGTAATACAACATTGGTTTGAGAGTATTGACAGACTTGGGTTTGTCCTTGAAAGCACTGCCCTTGTAGAATAACAGTATGAGCTAAAGGGAGAGCAGCTGTGGATAAAAGTTCCTGGATTTGGCCATAGTGATGTAACTTATTCTAGTCTTTCCAAGATTACCATGTTCTTAGTAACTATTGTGTATCCAAAATAATAGTCACGTAGGGGACAATTGTTTGTGTTTGGTGGCAGTTCATCTAACAACTAGCCGCCCAAAGGGAGAAAGAGAGCTGCCAAAGGTGACTTATGGGTGGAATTTTCTCCCTGTGTCTTTTAAAGTCTTCTCTGCCATCAAGCTACTTAGACCCATGTTTCAGCATTATCATATTTTCTTTTCCTAAAAGAAAAATAATCTCCCTTACTGACTCGCTCTTATGACTTAAAGTCTTGGCATTCCCTTACCTACTTAGGATTTCCAGATTTTCCTTTTGTCTTAGGGATTGATTCTATTGATAATGATCAGACATCTACAATGGTTACATTGATGTTGCATTCTTTTTTTTTTTAACCAGTCTTCTATACTATGGCTTTCAGAATAATTTTTTACCTTTGTCACTTGCCAATGTTAGGAGCTTCATTCTGGAATCATCTCCTGGCTCAGGTGCGTTTTGTAGCTTTAATTACAAGTGAATGAGCAGAGTCATTCATATCAGAAGCATCCCAAGTAAGAATTTTGAATGCAACATGGGAAGTCCTTTTAGTTTCTCCACATCTGTCTCTTCTCTTCAGATTCACAATAGGATCAATATAAATTTTCAGATTGAAATTTCCAGTTGATACCCAACTTGAATCTTGAGTGTTCTAAAGGAAACATGCAGTGTAAAGCTCCCATCTCTTTTTTTTTTTTTTTTTTTTTTTGGCCAGTCCTGGGGCTTGGACTCAGGGCCTGAGCACTGTCCCTGGCTTCTTTTTGCTCAAGGCTAGCACTCTGCCACTTGAGCCACAGCGCCACTTCTGGCCGTTTTCTATATATGTGGTGCTGGGGAATCGAACCCAGGGCCTCATGTATACAAGTCAAGCACTCTTGCCACTAGGCCATATCCCCAGCCCCCTAAAGCTCCCATCTTTGAAACAATGAGAACTCTTCTATCCTAGAGAAAGAGTCCCATTGGTTATATCAGAATAGGAAGGCAATCCTGTGCTCACTGTGGTCAATATAAACACCAGTTAGGACCCCTCTGACCACTCTGATGGGATATCTTTTCTGTGAACAGGGCCATCAGGAGTCCCAGTGTTTAGCTGCTCACAGAAAAAGAGAGACGTGATTAGCTCGCTTTATATTCCTTTCTGTTCATCTACCATACAAACTATAGATGCAGTTGTGGAAAGTAGAAAATGAAGCAAGTCATCAGGGGACTAATTTGTGTTCCAATGGAAGTACTCTTAGCTGCCTTCTTGAGAGGAGGGACTATGGTTTAAGGAAGCAATCACTGTGTCTATCCACAAGTGGTCGCCTTCTCACCCATAGAGGGTTGCAATTGACCCAATGTGCTTCCCTTCTTTTGTTATTGAATTCCAAGTTGAGGGTTGTGAGTCTGATATGGGGGTTTCATCTTGATACATAATACAGACTTATCATCACACCGCCATTCTGTGTATCAGCATGAAAACTGAGACGCCTTGACTGGCAGAGAAAGGGCTCCTGTGGACCTACATCTGTTTTGCTCTCACTTCTCCAGGAAGGGGCCATGCTGTTTCAATTCTCTACTGACAAATGAAAGGGAAGGAAGTGACCCTCACCAGTTAAGAAGCTGTAGTTTCCTTTCCTGTGTACCATAAATCTTTCCCTACACTTGAGCACTCAGGAGGGAATTGTGGGCCATTTATCTCCATCCTGACCGATTTCAGGAAAAATTAACAAGCTTTGGTTCAATGAAGAAAGCTGGGTAATTTTACACTCTTGTCTCCATCTTCGTTTACTCTTCAAAAAAAAATCAGACACCTATGAGTGTAAGAATTAGTCTCTTCAATTTTCTTTTTGTAAACCAACCTACACATGCAATACCTATTTACTTACTAATAGCCCAGAGTTTGGAGTTTATTAAGAACATTGGATTCTGCTTCTAAATGACCAAGTTCTCTGTTTCTTGGCATTGGGATGCATCAAGACACATTGTCCTTTGGCATTCCTGGAATTTTAATCATTTCACACCAAACTGGGGCAGGACAGTATCCATGTAAAAATAGAGATTAAGAGATCTGAACCTTCCAGGCACCTGTGGTTTATGCTTGCAATCCTAGCTATTCAGGAAGCTAAGATCTGAAGATCGTGGTTCAGCGCAGCTCCAGGAAGAGCCCTACCTTCAATTAACCCCCAGAAAAGTCTTTATGGGTACTTTATAGGTTTTTAGATTCACAATAGATCTTTTTGCCACAACGATCAGAAACACTTCTGCAGAAAATCTTTTTTTTTTTTTTTTTTTTTTTTGGCCAGTCCTGGGCCTTGGACTCAGGGCCTGAGCACTGTCCCTGGCTTCTTCCCGCTCAAGGCTAGCACTCCGCCACTTGAGCCACAGCGCCGCTTCTGGCCGTTTTCTGTATATGTGGTGCTGGGGAATCGAACCTAGGGCCTCGTGTATCCGAGGCAGGCACTCTTGCCACTAGGCTATATCCCCAGCCCTGCAGACAATCTTAACAAGCTCAAAAATCAGTTCTATTGACTTGATTTTGAAATTGATATTGTATAGTTGATATACAGAGTATTATAGTCACATGGATCAGGTAATAAGTAATGAGTACAATTCTTTTTGAACCATGTCTCCCCTTCCACTGATCTCCCCCCACCCCGTTTTTCTCTCCTGTCCTCAACCACATGATATCCAGTTCATTTTCTACATAATGTCTAGTGAGTATCTCCATTGTATTTGTTCATCCATGTTCCACCTGTCATGTGCCCTCCTTTACTCTCCCAAATACAAACAAACAAACAAGATTAAAGGAAAAGAAAACAAAAGCAACAACAAAAACAGCAACAATGGCAACTAAAAAATGTCTCTTCTTCCTGAAGAGGAAAAAAATGAATGGCCAGTAGACACATGAAAAAATGTTTAATATCTTTGGCCCTAAAAGAAATGAAAATCAAAACAACATTGAGAATCTACCTAACCCCACTAAGAATGGCCATTATCAAGAAAATGAATTATAACATGCTAGAGGGAATGAGGCCAAAGGGAATGCAAACATGTTCAACAACTCTGGAAATTTTATTTTTCAAATTTTTATTATCAAACTGATGCACAGAGAGGTTACAGTTTCATACATTAGGCATTGGATACATTTCTTGTACTGTTTGTTACCTTGTCCCTCATACCCCCCTCCCCCTTCCCCCTTCCCCTTTCCCCCCATGAGGTGTTCAGTTCACTTACACCAAACAGTTTTGCAAGTATTGCTTTTGTAGTTGTTTCTCTTTTTTTACCCTGTGTCTCTCAATTTTGGTATTCCCTTTCAATTTCCTAGTTCCAATACCAGTTTACACGGTTTCCAATATACTCAGATAAGATTACAGAGATAGTGTACAACCACAGGAAGGTGATACAAGAACATCATCAATAATAGAAGCTACAGATACACATGGGACATTGAAAGTAGTTACAACTATGATATAACAATTGTCTCCATAACATGGAGTTCATTTCACTTAGCATCATCTTAGGTGTTCATAAGGGTATAGCTATTGGGCCTTGTGATGCTCTGCTATGACTTGCCTAAACCTGTACTAATTATTCCCAATAAGGGAGACCATAGAGTCTGGAAATTATTAAGAGTAAGATTTATTGATGCTTAAATTGTTTTATTCTGAGAACCTAGTAATTCCATAATCAACAAACTGAAGAATAATTCATATATTTTATGTCTGAAATCTGAATATTATGCATGGGTTCTGAGTTGGCAAGTATATTTGGTGTTTATTGTCAAATATGAATCTCTGTGTGTTTCATATACTCATTCTTACACTTGCCTATGTTGTATGTGTTAATTTGATAGCTTTTAAATGGGTGAAAATTGAGTACACAATGATTATATTACCATAGCTTGTGAAATTACCTTAATTAAATAGCGAATGTAGTTCAAATTACTTTTCATTAATAAACAATATAGTTTAAGGAAAAATGTCTCTTATTTCCTTTTCTTGGAGTTCATTTCATAGGAAATTATTTTATATGATCATCTGCACATAGCTATTGAATTTTTATTGGAGAAATTGCTACAGCAGAGAGTGGTAGGCAAATTAGTTGGCTCTATAATGCAGATTGTTTTGTTCTGTTTTTTGAAATGACAAGGTCTTGCTATGTAGCCCAGGCTGATCCTGAATTCTAATCCTCTTACATCTACCTCTTACATGTATAATGTAGATGTAACGTAGAGAATATCAACAAATATTTCCAATAAGAAATTCTCATTATCTCTTTCTCTTGTCTGCTTCTCCCTCTGCCATGAAGTTTTCTCTCCAGAGTTCCTCTATTACACTAGCAATAATTGTCATCATCACAATATCATGATGGACATTGGTTTAGCACATTAGAGCTTACAAAACTCTATCAGATGGCCCTATGTCCATCCTCCCAGTGTGCCCTGTGTAGTGGGTACAGCACGTGTGGTTGAGGAATTTGAAGCTTACAGTGGCTGATTCATGCATTTGGTAATCATAGTCTGAAATTCCAAGCTTCTGAAGCCAGACCTAAAGTTCTAAAATTTATAACTACACAAACCTCTTGCTATTAACTGGCATGGATACCATTTGAGAAGAAAGAAAATAGGGTGTTTGAGAGAGCAATGTGCTTCCTTTAAGTCCAGTGCATGGGTTCTGTTCATCATTCATACTTAGTCCTTCTGACGAGGGCACACAAGGAAACAGCTTACTTTTTCCTGGAAGGGGTGTGCAGGTGTAGACATGCAACAACTTGAGATCTACTGGTTATGTTTAAATGTTCTTCAAGCCATGGGTTAGAATTGCTTTAGCCCATCTCTAACCCTGGCTGTGGTCCCAGGTTTATTCTTGACTAGGTTAATTCTGTTTTAAGAACTCTTAAGCAAAGGTAGTTCATCATTGTCTCAGTTTAGTGTAGTTACATGAAGGTATATGAGGTAACTTCTCTGTACTGAATTTGGAGCTGGAGTCTAAATATACAACAATGAAGAGGACCCATTTCCCTTTAAAGAACCACCAGCATATAATTCAGGTGGAATAGTGGTAGGGGCTAAGGTAGGGCAGCAGTCAACCTGAATATTGCATTCTTATCAAGTTTAAGTGCAATGAATTCTTATTCTTGAGCCTGCAAGCTGGCTTTTACTTGTGTTTCTTTTTGGATTAGCTGGAGTTGGGTACAGCTTAGTAGTCAATGGCTAAGTTCATTTGGCATAGACACCTGAGACTGACAGGCTTTATTATAACTTGGAAACATAAATAGAAGAACATGGGAAACTTTTGAATGAGCTAAATTTCCAAGCTCAGCAAAGAAGGGAAAGGTAGCACTCTGTTTCTCTCAGTTCCCTCACTCAGCCTTTTCGTTGGGTAAATTGACATGGCACTAGAAGATTTTTGTAGATATTTATTAAGGCCCTATAAATCCTGGGCAAGATAACTTTAAAAAGGGAAATATTATTATGCTGTTTGTGTCTTATTTGTCAACTGGATTTTTTTTAAGTCTTTGGTTCATTTCTTTCTTTCTTTCTTTTTCTTCCCTAGCAAAAATACAAAGAAGACTATGAAAACAAAATCAAAGGCAAATGGAGTGAGACACCTTGCTTTGAAATTGCAACTGCCAGAATGAATGCTGATAACCTCAGCACAGTAAGTAGGAAGGGAGGACCACAGGCCCAGGGTAGGAGTCCTTTCTTTGTGATTTCTAGCTACTCAGATAGTAGCAGAATACTGATCATTTTTAACAAGTTCTATGATTTCACTGGAACAGTATGAGTCCTCTTACTGATTGCAATGTTGTTGGTATGCATTAAAAGAGCTCTTTCTAATTTATTATTTGTATGAGGAACCAAATGGAACATGTATAAAAACTGATTTAGTTTCTTTCTACTGTTAAACAAATCTAATTATTTCTTTTCTTTCCTCAAGTTCTCTTTTCTGACTTTCAAGGGCTCTTTGTTTTTAACATCTTACAGAGAAAATATCAGGAAGATTTTGAGAACATGAAAGACCAGATATACTTCATGCAGACTGAAACACCTGAGTATAAAATGAATAAGCAAGCTGGAGTGGCAGCTAGCAAGGTAGGAAATTGTCATGTGGATCTTAATGTTTTAGTAAGTGAATTTCTTATATTTCTGGATATTGGAGGGTAGGCTCTTGGGGGTAATTACTATAGTTGAGATTAATGGGTCCCAGACATTTGAAGAAGAGTGGGATGAAAACGATAACAAAGTATTTTGGAATTATAATGGGGCTACTCACTTTTTGGTAAGTGTGAACATTAACATCAAATTCTATCTTCAGTAGCTCATGGAATAAAAGGTCTTTTGGTATCCAGAAGTAGAAAATCTATAATTTCCACTATCAGTACTTTAGCTAGCAAAGGACAATTTGTAGCTTTATATGAACACACATGCTAACATATGCAATCCTATCATTACTTTTTTTATTTTCCTATTGAGTGGCAAAAATTTTGGTCACAAACAAGATACTTAAGTCCATAGATATGCCCTTGAGGTACTAAGTTTTACTCATTGGTATACTAATGCATGATGGATTTTTTTTTTTTTTTTGGTGGGATGCGTCTCAGCCCCCAGAGGGCGGGCCAGAGAAATTTATTACGATGACAAAGGCGGAAGGGGAAGGACTTGGGGTGACTGACTGATTGGCTGACTGTGCTGCCCCTCAAGTGATGTCATGGGACTTCCTTTGTGGGCTGGACAACCCTATCATGGTGGCACACACGTGTTCGCCCCCCAGGGGCGGGGGGCTTCTTTTCCGGTTGAGGCCGGAAGGTGGGAGGGGCTCCTTCCCACACTGTCCCAGGGCTAGGGGAAGGGCAGCATCTCGCTCTTGGCGCCCTTCCTCCACCAAGGCCAAAACAGTCCCCAACCTCTCCCCCTTTTTGTTTTTTCAATGAGCAGGGGATGCTGTAAATACATGGCATATGTGGGCATAAGGCAAATGCTGACATAAGATCTGTGGGGCCCCTTCCACAAAACTGGGGTGAGGGGTAGGTAAGGCATGATGGATTTTTTACAGCATAAACACTGAAGCCAAACACACTTGAATCTGATCTTTGGTTTTGCCAAAGCCTTAACTCTTTCAGAGGAGAGAAGGCAGGAAGACTACATAATTTGAAGGTATAAGACAGTCATATTTTGGATCAGCAGTGTAGGAAGGCAAGAGAATGAGAAATATTCTAAACAGAGCCAACTTGATTTGTTGATAGGCTAATTGGATGTGATGTATGAGAGAAAGCTTTTGATATAAGTGTAGGCTGATGATGTTTCTTTTCTTTGAAAATGTGTTGGGAGACAAGCAGCTGGAAGTTAAAGGCTGAGTGAAGGTTTTAGAACAGCAGGCATCTGGGGCAGAATGTGCTGTCATTGTTCTGTGTCTTTCTCTCTCCATTATTTATGTATCTTTCTTCTAGGGCAGGGGCCATGTGGTATTCTTTCTAGTGTCTGTTCCAGAGCCAAGCACATAATCAACTCCCTGTTGATATGTTTGAATGAATGAATAAAAAGAAAAACTATCCTGGAAAGTTATGCAGTTTTTCTGTTGCTGTTATGAGTTACTATGAGCATTTTGTTTATCATATGCCAAGCTGTCATATTTCTAAGGAGAAAATTGATCTATGGAATGATGTCATATTTACCACAGTGGAGAAGAGGACAAAAATAACCCATTGAGTTGCTTTATCACTGTATTTCATCCTATAGGTAAAATACAAAGAAGACTATGAAAAGAATAAAGGAAAAGCAGATTATAATGTACTTCCTGCTTCCGAGAACCCACTGCTCAGGCAGCTGAAGGCAGCAGGAAATGTCCTAAGCGATGTAAGTATTCTTTTCAAAAATGACTTGTAAACCTTAGTAGTAAGAGAGATGGCATTTTCCTCTTTCTATAGTAATGGCATGCATATAAAAATTTGCAAATACTTGAAGGTGATGGAGCGGCTGTTGTCTTAGAACTAGCTAACCAGAGTGGGGCTGAGTGCCTCTGAGGGTGATGTGCATCCAGTTTTGCCAGCCTAGAGATTTAGTTCAAAGAACAGAGAAATCCTCATCTGCTTAGAAACTCTGGGACTCTGGACATCTGTGTGGACCATGAGCACATTGAAGATGGCTGTGATTTTGACCAGGCAGAAAAAAACTTACCAATACAAACTGTGGCCTTTGAAAGGATCAATTGCAAAGCACAAAACTTAAAAGAAGATTTTTCCTATCTCTGTATTTGTTTAGTATGTGATTATTAAGAGACCCACTAAAGTCATTAAATGTGAAATAGGTTAGATAAGTCTAAATCTGGCTGTAAATGACTAGTGGCCCAAGACCAATTTGTCCATATATATAGACAAATTGTATGTGTATGCATGTATGTACATATACACAACTTGTATGTATAGGTGTATATATGTGTGTGTAGGTGCACATGTATGTGTGTACGCTGTGTATCGCACACATACATACATACATACAACATGATCACTGGAGAGATTTCCTTATGGTTAGATTACATTAACTTTTGTCAATATTTAAGAATTTTATGTAGCTTTCTGGATGGGCTGTTCCTTATTCTTGATTTAGGACCACATTGAGGGAAATGTGTGTCTGAAGCTGGAGAGTGGTGGTGTGATGTGGTGAGAGAGTGCAAATGGATTTGTCCAAATAGCTCTGCTTAGAAATCAATACGCAGAGCTTCCTCTCTCTAGATGGGCATATTTATTAAGCATATAACAGCCCAGATTAAAATCTACCATGTTGATAAAGAATGAAACCTATTAGTAAGGAGGAAGGTGGTTTAAAGTTTGAAAACCCAACACTGAAAACTCACAGTAATCTTCTTCAGCTGTGCAGCATTGATTCTCACTGTTGTTCAAGTTGAAGATAAACGCTAGTGGAGGAAAGTTCATAATGACTCATAGTTTGAATTCTCCAGATAGGCCTCCTTTCTAAGGCTAATTGTTTAATGAGAGATTTCCCCAACACCTTTGCATAAGGAGGAAGAGAAATTGTACATAACTCGTAATGAATTTTTCATGAATATATGCTGAAAACAAAAGATCAACTTAGTTTCTCAAAACCTCTGTTTGCTAGGACACAATCAGCAAGAAAAGAATAATATCCCAAAGACAAGGAACAAGTCAGAGCCACATAGAATTTGTGGTTTGGCTGAAGGCAATATAGTAGTGTCTTACAAAAAAAAGTTTAAAGCTCAGGCTTCACAATAATTACTAATATAAAAAGACTATGATTTATGGGACCCCGTCTTTGTCAGTTTTCAGTCAGTTGATATCTTTTATTCTTTCGTTTAGTATTGGAAAATACAGCGTGGGAATAACAGGAGTCTACTTAAACTGATTTCTTTCTTTGACAGAAACTGTACAAGGAAAACTATGAAAAGACAAAGGCAAAGAGCATAAATTACTGTGAGACCCCCAAATTCCGGCTTGATACAGTTTTGCAGAACTTCAGTAGTGATGTAAGCAATCCTTAACATCTTCCCCTTCTATTAAAAGACCCATCATTTAACAAACCATCAATTTGATTAAGCAACGAACTGTGTTTTGTGTTTCAGACTAAATATAAAGATTCCTACTTAAAGAATATTTTGGGACACTATGTAGGCAGCTTTGAGGATCCATATCATTCACACTGTATGAAAGTTACAGCCCAAAACAGTGACGTAAGTTGTGAGAGAATTATTTGACTTTCCAACTAACACATTTTAGAGGAGAAATACAACAGTTGCACCCTTACACCTGCTCTTTTTCTTCTCATAGAAAAACTACAAAGCAGAATATGAAGAGGATCGCGGTAAAGGCTTCTTCCCCCAGACTATAACTCAGGAATATGAAGCGATCAAGAAACTGAATCAGTGTAAAGATGTAAGCCTATAGTGTGTACTGCAAATGTCCTCTGTTGTGTCTAGTGGTCAAGATAGACTTAAAATTTTGACACTTTTACAAATATATTTCAACAAGAAAATTAAAAGGAACAAAATTTGTTCTGCAGAAATGTACTATTTTTCCTGTTTGGCATCTCCATGTTTCAAGAAGGAATTCTAGTTCATTTTCTTTTTCTTTTTTTTTAAATCTTTTTTTTTTTTTTTTTTTTTGGCCAGTCCTGGGCCTTGGACTCAGGGCCTGAGCACTGTCCCTGGCTTCTTCCTGCTCAAGGCTAGCACTCTACCACTTGAGCCACAGCGCCGCTTCTGGCCGTTTTCTGTATATGTGGTGCTGGGGAATCGAACCTAGGGCCTCGTGTATCCGAGGCAGGCACTCTTGCCACTAGGCCATATCCCCAGCCCTCTAGTTCATTTTCTTAAAAAAATAATTTAAAAAGCTATCAAGAATCTAAAGACAGGACAATGTTTCCAATATACACATCATAGCAGCTCTAGAAAAAACTAGTCTAGTTAGAAAAAGAAAAAATTTATACTTTGAGTTTCTTTGAGGGGGATAGGGTTCTTCTTTTGCTTGGCGCCTAGGGTACCTTGTATTTGACAGATCTGCTAATGCAAGTTTCTTTCTCATTGATAGCACACCTACAAAGTCCATCCAGATAAGACGAAATTCACTCAAGTTTCCGACTCTCCTGTTCTGGTGCAAGCTCAAGTCAATTCCAAACAACTGAGTGATGTAAGTTCTTCTGCATACCCAGGGAAACCACAAATGAAAGAGAGCATTTCATAACCCCACACATAAAGTCCAATTATGTTTCTGTTTTGTAGTTCTGGAGATGGAACCCAGAGCCTCGCTTATGCTAGTCAAGGCATTTACCACTAAGCTACATACCCAGCCCATAAATTTAATTTTTTTGTCACATTTATATAAAACAGGCTCAGGTTTATCAATTTATACTTATAATCACCTAAAATATCATTTTATTTGCTGACGTATCATCTTAAGCAGATCATATTAAGAAAAAATGATTATGTGAAAGAAACTTCAAGTACCGAAAAGAATGAATTCTAGAATTAGTAAAAACTGGAATCAAGTTTCAGCTCTGCTATCTATGACCAGATGGCCAAATCGTTGAATTTTTCTATGCTGCTTACGTCTTTTTTATAATTTGTTTGCTGTTTTGAAAGTTACATGAGAGGAGAAATGTACATGGCATCCCTTATAGTTTAACCAGACTAGATAGTCAGCATATAGGTTTATGGCCAGAAATTGTTTACAGCATCAACAACCATGTTATCTAAGAAGTGACAATTAGGAAAGATTCTGTTAGTGAGCATCAACAGAAAAAGAGAGGGTAGAGTAGCTCAGATTTTCTCTGGTCTTACCATGCCAAATGTGACATGCAAGGAAGGGAATGTGTAAGAGACACCTCTCTCCAATAGGGTCTTGGGTTGGCCACAGGTGAGTCAATGGCTGTGAAGGGCTTACCACACAGTCATGTGAGGCAGCCTAATTAAGCTCTGTCTCTCTCTCATGATCTCAGCAACTTTGTTACTTCACAAATGTATGATATAAAAAGAGCTTTTGTATTTTGAAATGATCCTCTCTTCCTCTCTCCTCCCCCTAACCCAAACTTGGCTGTCTTTAGCTAAATTACAAAGCAAAACACGAAAGTGAAAAGTTCAAGTGCCATATTCCTCCTGACACTCCTGCCTTTATCCAGCATAAAGTCAACGCCTACAACCTGAGTGACGTAAGTTTCCTGTCACTGTTTCCTGTGACAAAGTGACAACCTGGGCTCTCATTTTGCAATTGCTTTGTTGCAGCTGAATGAATAACTTAATGGTAAGGTTGGGAAGATAATTAACATTTGTATCCTGTGGGAATAGGAAGCAATGTATCTGCCACGGTAACTTGAATTCACCATATTAGATTGGTGTAGCCACAGCCATCTCCTAAGTGGATTCATTCAACTAGACAAACTAAATATATTTTAACCATCCCTCAAAATACCACCACTCACATATGCATAATTGCAAATCTTAGTGTTGATCTTTTAGCTATGCATTTATATATACGATTCCATATTTCAGTTCTTCAGAATCTGGTCTTTTATATATAATTCCATGGTAGGCCTACAATGTCATTCATTTTCACAAGTGATACTTCTACACATAAGAGAGCTTGCATGAGTGAAGATATAAAACATTTAAAAGGAAAATGTTGGGGCTCCCATTGCCATCTCTTATTTTCCAAAGTTAATTTGATAGAAAATTCATATTGTCCTCATCCTGAGTGGGTAGTGTCTTTAATTTCTTCAATAATTCCATATATAAGTACAAAGATCCAGTGTCAGTGAATTATTTTACTGATTCATTGAATAACTTTTGCAGAATATTTAGATGCAAGTGATTCTTTTATATCATAAGAACCAAGTTACCTCTAGAATACTTGTGTACTTTGTAAAAGAATCAGTGTTAGTAATCAAATATCAGAGTGAAAACTAGAACTATAATAAGTTGATGACAGATTCTAATGGAGAGCAAAGAAGCCTGTCCTTGGAGAATCAGTTTGAAGAGAATTATTAAAGATACACATAATTTCACAGACAATTAAAAGGGTGAATTTACTTTACATTAAGAACAAAGTAATTAGCTGCCCTTCAGTGTTCAAGTGTTGTAACATGTATGTCACCTTTGCCAATTCATTTGCTGAAATGTTCCTGTCCAGAATGTCTATAAGCAAGACTGGGAGAAGAGCAAAGCTAAGAAGTTTGACATTAAAGTGGATGCCATTCCCCTGCTGGCAGCCAAAGCCAACAGCAAGAATGCCAGCGATGTGAGTGTGGCCCTGGGTCTGTGCAGGGAGCCTCGGGGACGTTGGCTGCTGGGCAGCATGCAGCATGAGTGATATCTTTGCAGGTGATGTACAGGAAGGACTATGAGAAAAGCAAAGGCAAGATGATTGGAGCCCTGAGCATTAATGATGACCCCAAGATGCTGCACTCCCTGAAGACAGCCAAAAACCAGAGTGATGTGAGTGTCTGTAAACCACCCATACTTTACAAACTGGCCACATTTCTGTAATGGGCTGTGACTTTCTTTGTGTGCCAGTCTTGGGCTTGAACTCACAACCTGGGCATTGTCCCTGACCTTTAGTGCTCAAGGCTAGCACTCTACAATTTGAGCCACAACTCCACTTCTCACACTTCTGTTTAATATAACCATGGATTGGATGTTAGTTTAACTTAAATATTAGATTCAGAATGATAATGTATGGAAGTCTGTATGATTAGGGAAAATGAATGACCTTACTTAACGGCTCACTTACTTGCTTACTTAATGTCTCTGTACATTGAGAAGGTAGTGAATCTTGCAAAGGTTTCCTTAACCTCCTCAATGTTCTGTTCCCACAGGAGGAAAAATGTACTAGCAATGATATTTTCTTTGTTATTTTTCTGGAGATAGGGTTAGTATGTTTCGTTGTTGTTGTTTTTTTGCCAGTCCTGGGTCTTGGACTCAGGGCCTGAACACTGTCCCTGGCTTCCTTTTGCTCAAGGCTAGCACTCTACCACTTGAGCCACAGCGCCACTTCTGGTACATAGTAGAAATGCATATATACATTCATTCATTACCCTGAGCTGATTAAAAGTCCTATGCAGGGCTGGGGATATGGCCTAGTGGCAAGAGTGCCTGCCTCATATACATGAGGCCCTGGGTTCGATTCCCCAGCACCACATATACAGAAAATGGTCAGAAGTGGCGCTGTGGCTCAAGTGGCAGAGTGCTAGCCTTGAGCAAAAAAGAAGCCAGGGACAGTGCTCAGGCCCTGAGTCCAAGCCCCAGGACTGGCAAAAAAAAAAAAAAGTCCTATGCAGAAAAATAAAAACAATTGAGAAAATCCACTTAAAGAAATTACTGGTGGCTCACACCAGTAATCCTAGCTACTTGGGAGACTGAAAATGAGAGGATTATTATTATTATTATTATTATTATTATTATTATTATTATTATTATTTGCCAGTCCTGGGCTTGGACTCAGGGCCTGAGCACTGTCCTTGGCTTCTTTTGCTTAAGGCTAGCACTCTGCCTCTTGAACCACAGTGCCACTTCTGGCTTTTTCTGTTTATGTGTGCTGAGGAATTGAACCCAGGGCTTCATGCATGCTAGGCAAGCACTCTACTGCTAAGCCACATTCCCAACCCTAAGAGGATCATTATTTAAGACCAGCAAAAGCAGGAAAGTTTGTGAAATCACTTTTCCACCTATAACTGGTCTCCATATTATGTCCTGACATCTCAAGCTATATGGGAGACTAAAATTGATAGGATCATGGTACTGGGCCAACCTAGAAAGAAAAGTTCACCAGTCTCCGTCTCCAAAGAGGACAGCTATATTTGGTGACACACACCTGAGATCCTAGTAGCCATGGGAAGCCTAAAAGCAAGCAGAACACAGCTCAGCAGCCAGAATAGCAAGTACTTATCTTTGAGTTCAAACCCTAGAACTGCTAGGGGGGAAAAAAAGATTAAAAAGTAGGAAACATCAGATGAAAAAAATCAAAAGTAAAATGTTAGCTTGAGAATTTTATAAAACATTAATCTCATTTTAAAAACTTTAAAATACTCTCAAAAATAAATTTTTAGGTCAAAATTGTGATTCTAATTTCTAGAAAGAAATATGTCTTGTTTTCCATGTCCATTTACAAGTCCTGTCTTTACTGAGTATATTTTTTGATTCTTACATGAGAGAATTTAAAGACAGTGGGAAGAAGTATATGTATCACTACCAATGCTAAATGATATGTTAAAAAACATATTTTCATATATTGTTATAAAACAAAAAAGACTATCTTGCGAGTGTGTTCTCACTTTGTGCTGAACTGTTAGGCTGTGCCTAACTATCTAAGTTCCTCGTTAATCCCTAGCCCTCATTTTATACCAACTGAAAAAAAATTACTTTCTTTCAATTCCATCAAATGTAATAAATACAAGGCAGAAATGTGCTCTAGCAGTAATGATGTGTTTTAAGTTTTTCAATCCGAAAAACATTAGGACAAATAACATAAGCAAATTTGTGATTATTTGTAGGGACATTTTATAAAAACATAAGGCTCATGCATATGTTCTGTTT
This sequence comes from Perognathus longimembris pacificus, assembly GCF_023159225.1. NCBI lineage: Eukaryota > Metazoa > Chordata > Mammalia > Rodentia > Heteromyidae > Perognathus > Perognathus longimembris. The sequence goes on from NC_063164.1 coordinate 68,752,389, forward strand.
TGTGGAAAATAAATATGAAGGAAATACAAATTTTACCCCATCGGTTGAAGAACAGCAATGACATGAATGGCTCTTCTTCCATGAGATATTGTCCTATTGGTTTGATTTGGTTTTGTTTTGACAGAGATTATACAAAGAAAACTATGAGAAGACAAAGGCAAAGAGCATGAATTACTGTGAGACCCCAAAATATCAACTTGATACCCTGCTGAAGAACTTCAGCGAGGTTGGAAACCTGTAGTTACCTCCATGGTGGGAAGGCTTTTCCTATTGTTTAACAAATATCTGTGATCTGAAATTATGTATGTTTTCTTTTCCAGGCTAAATATAAAGATTTATATGTAAAGAATATTTTGGGACATTATGTAGGAAGCTTTGAGGACCCCTATCATACACATTGTATGAAAGTTTCGGCTCAAAACAGTGATGTAAGTTTGAAGGCAATTATTCATTTTTCACAGTGACATTGTTTGGGGGTCAACAGCAATTCTGATCTATTTTTGTTCTTACTCCTTATAGAAAAGTTACAAGGCAGAATATGAAGAAGATAAAGGGAAATGTTATTTCCCTCAGACAATAACACAAGAATATGAAGCAATCAAGAAGCTAGACCAGTGTAAAGATGTAAGTGGGCTTGCCTTGAATTCTTATAACAGTTTGGTGTGCTTGTGCCATCTAGTGGTAAAGTGAGCAGGAGAGTAAATGCTAACACCAAGTGTTAGGACATCAATTTAAAATTTTGCCCTTTTGGGGGAGAGGGTGGACTTGGGGAACACAAAAGTGATTAAGAAGCTGTTCACCAACTATCAAATAATTTCATGATTTAGAAGCCTTTCGTGTGTGTGTGTGTGTGTGTGTGTGTGTGTGTGTGTGTGTGTGTGTGTGTGTGTGTATTTGGGGCAGCCAAGGAGGGTTATACAGGTTTGTGAGAGTTAGGTGTTCATCGGCAGATTTTCACACAGGACTAGCATGTGCCAGGCATGGCCCTTGGTACTGGGAAGGAGTAGGTAACAAGGTGGACTGCCTCTCCTAGAGTTTCTGTTGGAATGAGAGAAACAGACAATAAACAAAGGAGCCCAGGAACATGAAAGAAAGACACCATGCAGTATTAAACTGTGCACAGGATGTTGTTAAAATCTTAATATTCAGTGTACCTATGTGAAAATGGAAAGAGATAACTTAGATGGACAGGGTTGGGAGGGATAGAGAGGGATGATGGAAAGGGTGATGTTGATTGAGATGCATTCCAGAGTACCTGGGCACTGGTGGCTCAGGTCTGTAACCCTAGCTACTCAAAAGGCTGAAATCTGAGGATCACAGTTGAAAGCCAGTCCAGTGAAGAAAAGGCTGTGAGACTTACCTCCAATTAACCACATTAAGCTATAACTTAAAGTGGTAGAATGCCAGCCTTGAGTACAAAAGCTCAGGGATAGCACTCAGACCCTGGATTCAAGTACCACTACTGATTAAAAAAAAAAAAAAAGATGCAGTGTACTCATAAACTGATATGTTCGATTAATACCCCTTTGTGAAACTATTTAAAGAAAATAAAATAATTTTATTTTTTTAATTATTAAACTAGGATAATGTGAGAGCAAATGATTGCTTGGCCACTTTGGGCTCAGGAAGGTATGAGACAATATTGTTCAGCCATGCCAAGATCAGGGTAGAGAAGCCAGAAGAAGATCCTAAGTAGAGCATGAGGAATTGGAAGTTTAGGAGGCAGCTGAGATTTATTGGGGAGGGGAGGATTGTTAGAGGTGATGTGGTAGGAAAGGAAGAGGCAGGAAAGATTAATATAGCGGCAGAGGTGAAGCAGAAAAGCAGGCAACTTCGGGAGACAGAAGGAAGGAGAGTGGGGAAAAGAAAGTAAAAGAGAATAGGTAAGAATGTACCAGAGTCTCTGGAACAAACCAACACATTTTAGCTGGAATTTCTTCATACATTCATGTGAAATTGACAAGAATAAAGATACACTTGATGTCATTAAAGTCCGTCTTCTTTTCTAGCATACTTACAAAGTTCATCCGGATAAGACTAAATTCACAGCAGTCACTGACACTCCTGTACTATTGCAAGCCCAGCTCAATACCAAACAACTCAGTGATGTAAGTACGTTGATTTGTGCTGCGGGGGCAACCTGGATAAAGTGCCTGGTTTCATTTAAAATGTCACCATTTACATACTTAATCTTCATGGACTCATGGACCATCTAGTAATGTCATTTTTCAGAATTTATTCAATAAAATGCAAAGGAAGCTTCTTAGTTGAATTGTAACCTGAGGTAAACTGTGCTAAGCAACATTAAAAAATTGCTGCTAGTTTTTCACCAACTCACTGATTTTTAGTAAGAATACTGGAATTTCTCTCTAGGACTTGTCACATAAACACTAAAACTTCTTGTTGACTTTAGTAATCAGGGCCAGCAAGGGTGTCCATTTGAGTGGGTAACCAGGCAGATATTAAGTTATGAAGACTTCACAAAGAGAAAGAGACATCAGTACAATAAAGACTTCAGACAATAAGGAAACTAGGAAGCAAGAATTGTAGATGATAATAGTATGATGTTGGGGAAGGTATTGATGGTTAAGGAAAGTCAAAAGCAGGAATGGTTCAACCATGCAGACATTAGGAGAAGACCAAGCATTCCCATTCATTAGATCACCTAGTGACCCAGTTAAAAAGTAGATTCTAATTCAGTAGGTTTTGGGGGAAAACCCATATTTTGTTTCTCTGCTGTTGCTGAGAGGAGCAATGTGATGACATAGCTAAGTCTTAGTATCACACTCTTTTTTTTAAAATTTTTATTGTCAAACATATACAGAAAGGTTACAGTTTCATAGGTTAGACGTTGCATACATTTCTTGTACTGTTTGTTACTTCCTCCTTCATTTCCCTCTCCCCTTCCTCTTTCCCTTTCCCCCCATGACTGGTTCAGTAGATTTACACTAAACAGTTTTGCAAGTATTGCTTTTGTAATCGTTTGTCATTTTTACCCTGTGTCTCTCGATTTTGGCATTCCCTTTCAGTTTCCTAGTTCTAATACCAGTATACACTGTTTCCAATGTACTCAGATAAGATACAGAGATAGTGCCGGTACAAACACAGGAAGGGGATACAAGAGGATCATCAATAATAGAAGCTACGGTTTCACATTGCATGTTGAAAGTAATTACAACAGTGATATAACAGTCGTTTCCATAACATGGAGTTCATTTCACTTAGCATCATCTTATGTGTTCATAAAGGTATAGCTATTGGACTCTTGAGAGTATCACAGTCTTCTGAATATAGGGAAAAGAAAGATGCATTTGATCCTAGTATAAATGTGTCTTCGTCATGCAGATTGGCTCATTTGCAATTGGTAAAGACAAGAATAACATCAATGTCATACAGAATTCCTGTCAGTTCATATACACCTTTCCTAGCCTGTTGGTGTTTTGTGGCACAATAGAGAACACTAAGCACAAATGTCAGCGAGTGAGGTGACCATAGCAAACCACAAAAGAATACTGGGCTGTGCATGGCATCTGTCACCACCATTCTTCTTGTTACCCAGTTAGGCTCTGGGCTCCGTCTTGGAGGTTCTTATGGCACAATTCTTCCCAATCGTGTGCTTTGTGCCTTTAGCTACTGAATTGTACAACCTCATTTCTTTGTATTCCCTTTCTTCTACCTAATATTACCTTTTCTAAAACATTAAGGTCTATGTTTAAAATTTTAGTAGGAATTTATCTTTTTAACTGTGTAAATATCTTTAGAATTATCACTATGTTTTGCTACTATGATCATAGAATTCATAGTTTTGGGAGTTTACATGCCTTTCAGGCACAGAGTAGTGGCATTAATCAGATGTGTTTTTCCCCAAACAATTAAATAGCAAGCCAAAATCTGGTTATACCACAATCCCTGAAAGAGAGGGTAAGAATTCAGGGCCTATTCTAACTTTGGTAGCATTGTGTACCTCTCTGAGGTTCTTTCCTTAGTGCCAGTGACTTAGGTGCATACACATGTATGTATCTGGGTTGTTGGAAATCTATGTTGGTCCATTTTTGGTTTCTAAAGGAAAGTACTTAAAACCAAATTACTTATACAGAATTAAGGACTACCTATCTCATGGTTCTGGAGTCTGGGAAATCTAAGGGTATGGTGCTAGCATGTAGAGATGGCTTCTTGCTGTATCATAAAATGGTAGGAAGAGGACATCATGCAGTTGGACAGATGAAGCCAGCTAGCCAGGTCACTTTCATAACAAAGCCCCTCCTATGAGCACCCATTCACTTACTAATGCATGAGTGGATTAATCCATTTATCAGAGCAATGCCTTCATGACTCAATCTCTTCCCAAAGATCCCACTTCTCAAATAGCCATTAATGTATTACTCTGGAGATTGTATTTCCAACACCTAAAACTAGGTGGACACCTTCAGCCCAAAGCAATGCCCTCTACTGTTTTTCAGCTGAACTACAAAGCAAAGCATGAAGGTGAGAAATTCAAGTGCAATGTACCAGCAGATGCTCCTGAGTTTATTCAACACAGGGTCAATGCCTATAACCTGAGTGATGTAAGTACCAAAGCCACAGATGCCTGTTTGGTGTGTGTGAAAGAAGTGCATGTTTAAAAATACATAATCAGCCAGGCACCAGTGGCTCATGCCTGTAATTCTAGCTACTTGGAAGGCTGAGATCTGAGGATTCTGATTCAAAGGCAACCCAAACAGGAAAGTTCATGAAATTCTTATGTCTAAATAACCAGAAAAAAAACCTGATATAGAGCTCTGGGTCAAGTGGTAGAGTATTGATCTTGAGCAAAAGAAGAGAATAAAGCTCAGAGTCAGTGCTTGAGTTTAAGTCCAGGACCAGTACAAAACAACAACAACAACAAAGAAGAGAAGACAGAATCAATAGTTATATAAATAAACTGTTAGATTGTTACCATTGTGAAAATGGAGATATAAGGCCCAAGTACTCTTAAGACTCCTACTTAGCAATCAGGTTTCATTTTCCTAGGCATCTGTTATCATCAGTGTTTCTTCATTTACTCTGCTGCCTATCACTATGGTTTTCAAGCTCACTTTCTTGCAAACATATTTCACCTTTTTTTGAATTATTTTTTATATACTAAGGTAATTGTTTCTACAGTGTTCTCAACATTCAAGAATATGTAAAAAAGTGTATGTAATATTCCCATTCTTTTTCCCATGTAGTGACTAGATGATAGGGAAAAAAATTATACTCCTCTTGTATAAATTACTTATTAGTTAAAAAAGATTGTACCAATGGGTAAGAATGTTGAAAGGGATGACATTGATCAAGATATATTGTATTCATAAACAGCTTTATTGAATGGCAATTCCTTTGTACAATTACTTAAAGATAATAATTAAAAATAAATACATAAATGAAGTATTAAATAAGAATAAAAGGACTATGCCCCAGGTGCTGGTGGTTCATAGCTGTAATCCTAGCTATTCAGGAAGCTGAGATCAGAAGATAGAGTTTCAAAGTTACCCTCCACAGTCTATCTAGGAGTGAAGGTATAGCTAAAGCAGTAGCATGCTATCCTTGAGTAAAAAAGCCAAGCAAAAGTATGAGGCTCTGATTTCAAGCCCCAGCATTGGCACAAATGAAAAACAAATGTAGGGCCCAAACCACTGCCATTTCTAAAGCAGATTATTTGTTATTTTGCAGCTCATCAGCCTTGTAGAGTGTTAGCCTTGAATGGGAAAAAAGCTAAGCAAGAGTAAGAGGTCCTATGTTCCAAGCCCCAGTATAGCAAACAAACACAGAGACTGAAAATTTTAACAATGTTTATGTATTCATCTGAGTTCAATGTTGATTTTTTGTATCATTCTTTTGCCGAAATGTTCCTGCCCAGAATGTCTATAAGCAAGACTGGGAGAAGAGCAAAGCTAAGAAGTTTGACATTAAAGTGGATGCCATTCCCCTGCTGGCAGCCAAAGCCAACAGCAAGAATGCCAGCGATGTGAGTGTGGCCCTGGGTCTGTGCAGGGAGCCTCGGGGACGTTGGCTGCTGGGCAGCATGCAGCATGAGTGATATCTTTGCAGGTGATGTACAGGAAGGACTATGAGAAAAGCAAAGGCAAGATGATTGGAGCCCTGAGCATTAATGATGACCCCAAGATGCTGCACTCCTTGAAGACAGCCAAAAACCAGAGTGATGTGAGTGTCCATCTCAGTTTCCAGATGGTTTTCCTGGTAACATGCTTGGAGGGGGTGGGACCAGGATGGAAGTTTGGGTGGTAGAGAACAGTGGTGGTGGTTATCTAACACATAAAGCTATTGTGTATTGCTGGGTGCTGGTAGATTGTACCTCTAATCCTAGCTACTCAGCAGGCTGAGACCTGAGGATTGTGGTTAAAAGCAAGCCTGGGCAGGAAAATCTGTGAGTCTCTTATCTCCTATTAACCACTGGGAAACGGGAAGTGGTGCTGTGCCTCTAAGTGGCAGAGCACCAACCTTGAGCTCAAAAGCTAAAGGATAATGCCCAGGTTCTGAGTTAAAGCCTCATGACTAGGTGAGAAAAAGGATGTAAACCCAATAGCTCTTGTTCACAAGAATTTACTGAAAAGAACTTACAAAGTAGAATGATTTCTCAGGGTCTTGTATGTCTCAGATTTGGGGAAAAATTATTATTGTCACTTGAAGCACATTTCACTTTGAAAATGGTAAACATTAATATTTAATACAAGATCAGTTATTCTCAAAACCTCTTGGAAACATCACCAGATGTTTTAATCTAAATGAAAAACAACCTTTAGGTGATATTAAGCCTTTAGAAGAAAATCATGACTCACAGATGTATAAAATGTGAATATATTTTTCCATGCTGTTAATTGAAATTAGTAATTAGTACTGGCCTAGGCCTAAGAAAAACAGTCCGTTGATTATACAGCTCTTCAAAAATATAATTTTTAAAAATTCTGCTCCCGAGGAGTTGGGGATATAGCCTAGCGGCAAGAGTACCTGCCTCGGATACACGAGGCCCTAGGTTCGATTCCCCAGCACCACATATACAGAAAACGGCCAGAAGCGGCGCTGTGGCTCAAGTGGCAGAGTGCTAGCCTTGAGCGGGAAGAAGCCAGAGACAGTGCTCAGGCCCTGAGTCCAAGGCCCAGGACTGGCCAAAAAAAAAAAAAAAAAAAAAAAAATTCTGCTCCCGGGGCTGGGGATATGGCCTAGTGGCAAGAGTGCCTGCCTCATATACATGAGGCCCTGGGTTCGATTCCCCAGCACCACATATACAGAAAATGGCCAGAAGTGGCGCTGTGGCTCAAGTGGCAGAGTGCTAGCCTTGAGCAAAAAGAAGCCAGGGACAGTGCTCAGGCCCTGAGTCCAAGCCCCAGGACTGGCCAATAAATAAATAAATAAATAAATAAATAAATAAATCTCTTCTAAAAAAAAAAATTCTGCTCCCTACCTAGAAAACACTTTCTTCATAACTTTTGCCTAAATTTCAGGGAATTAATAGATTTTCTAAAGATTATCTTTAGGCTATCATTTACTAGAGAGAGGCAAACACGTGGTGCTACAAATTATAGTATATGCTGTGTTTTAAACATTTTTTTTTAAAAAGCTGGACATTTGTGGCTCACAGCTATAATTCTAGTTAATCAGGAGGCTGAAATCTGAAAATTGTGGTTTGAAGCTAGTCCAGGCAGGAAAGTCTGTAAGACTTTTTCTCCAATAAACTACTCAGAAAAAGACAGTAGTGAATCAAGTGGCAAGAGCAAAAGAAGCTTGGGACAGAGCTCAGCCCTTGAGTTCAAGCCCCAGGACTGTACCCCCTCCCCCAAAAAGATGGAAATGAAGCTGTCCCTCAAATGATAGAATTCTAGCTTTGACCAAGAAAAACTCAGGGACAGTGCCCAGGCCCTGAATTCAAGCCCCAGGGCCAGTACACACACACACACACACACACACACACACACACACACACACACACACACACACACACAGCTTAGACCAGGTTTAGAGGATCCCTTAGAGTAATAACAGTGTTCAACATAGAATTCCACCATTCATGCAGCAATTAAGTACAAATAAAGGAGCCCCTCATCCCCCCAAAAAAGTATTGCACCATTCATTTTAATCATGTGTTCATATAATGACGTATATTCTTTCTTTCTTGTCATGTTGGTATACAGTGTTCACTGGCTCCTTGTCCTTTCTCTACTCTAGAAGATTCTAGCTTCTGCTGATGTCATGTGTAGCTTTATCTTTTATTTTTTATCCTGCCATCAAATGCCTTAGAACATGAGACACAAAATAAATTCATAAGCATTTGCTCATAATTGGTGGTAGCACCTGAAAGAGATCATCAATTGGGTTATAATCATATAATGTCCTAGATAAAAGAATCTTTTAAAGGCAATTGAATGATTGACAATACTTTGTCTGCACTGGGATGTATCTTCTGGTTTGAACAAAAACAAAAGAATCAAAACAATTTAGTAAACACTTCCACATACCATCTACTGTTGTACCATTGCAGTTTCTTCTAATAAAAAGAACCTTTTTAAATGTTTTTTTTTTTTTTTTTTTTTTTTTTGGCCATTCCTGGGCCTTGGACTCAGGGCCTGAGCACCTTCCCTGGCTTCTTCCCGCTCAAGGCTAGCACTCTGCCACCTGAGCCACAGCGCCCCTTCTGGCTGTTTTCCATATATGTGGTGCTGGGGAATCGAACCAAGAGCTTCATGTGTAGGAGGCAAGCACTCTTGCCACTAGGCCATATTCCCAGCCCCAAGTGTTTTTATGATAACAAGTTTCTATTCTCATAAGTGATGGTCTAGATTTTATAATAAAATGCTAAATTTATTCAGTAACCATGATTACCCACAAAATATGGGAAAGTACCTCAAGTTCTCTAAGCTAAATGATCTAATCATTTGCAAAAGAAATTACTACAAAGAATTTACAATGTACATCTCTATTTACTAGCTTGGGTCATGAACACTTTGGGTAGCTGTATAAGAAGAGAAGGTATATATGTATATGTATACATATATATAACTATATAATCAAACTGAATTGAGGTTACAGTTTCATACATTAGGCATTGGATACATTTCTTGTACTGTTTGCTACCTCGTCCCTCATTCCCCCCTCCCCCGAAGAGAAGGTAGTTTTATATTATTTGTAAAGGAAGCTGGTCAGAATGATTTTTCTCTGTTGGGTAACTCTGTTGAGTTGATAATTATGAAACAGGGAATTTGGCCTAATTAGCACCATGTCTAACCATTCCAGAATATCTGCCAATGAAGGTGCCTCCTGAGGCCCCACCAGGACATTTGGCTTATGAGAACATAGTACACAGGCCCAAGGTTACTTTCATTGCTCTGTTTCACAAACTTTGCTCCTCTGATGTTGTATAACTGAAGCAGTCCAATGCTTCTATTAAATTGTTACTAAAATTAAACTTGGAATGAAAGAAAAGCACCTTTGCTGTTCTCAGTGGGGCTCATGTACTGTCCAAAGTATAATAGGTTGAAATTCAGTAACTGTCATTAAAAATGACTCTGTTGTAATTACTATCAATATGAGATGTGAAACCGTAGCTTCTATTATTGATGATCCTCTTGTATCTCCTTCCTATGGTTGTACCTACACTATCTGTGCATCTTATCTGAGTACATTGGAAACCGTGTATACTGGTATTAGAACTAGGAAATAGAAAGGGAATACAAAAATCGAGAGACACAGGGTAAAAATAGACAAACGACTACAAAAGCAATACTTGCAAAACTGTTTGGTATAAATGAACTGAACAACTCATTGGGGGGAAAGGGAAAAGGGGAGGGGGGAGGGGGGACTGAGGGAGAAGGTAACAAACAGTACAAGAAATGTATCCAATGCCTAATGTATGAAAGTGTAATCTCTGTACCTCAGTTTGACAATAAAAATTTAACAACAAAAAATTCTATCTATGAAGTAGACATGTGATAAAAATCAATGATATGAAATGACTTTCATGTGCTTTTCATTAATTAGAAAATATATCTTGATTAGGAAACTTGAAAAGTTAGCTTTCACCAACAGAAACAATGCTTGATAGCAGGCCTTTGGAAATCGTGTTTTGAAATCACCCCTGGATGAACAGAAGCTGTGATCCATTCTTAATGTCTGCTATCACCGTCTTATAGTTGGTATTTGATCTCAAATTATTTTGGAGGGTCATAAAGATGGATTTTCTAGAGGATTTCAATGGTGTGAGAGATAGGAGAAGATTTGGGGACAAAATATCTCTTCGTCTACATTATATTTACTTTGCTTTTAGAAATACTTTGAGGATTTGTATTAAATGATTGTTTCCTATCACAGCGTGAATATCGCAAAGACTATGAAAAGTCAAAAACTGTCTACACAGCCCCGCTTGATATGCTCCAAGTCACTCAAGCTAAGAAATCTCAGGCAATTGTCAGTGATGTGGATTATAAACATGTCTTGCACAACTACAGCTACCCACCTGATAGCATCAATGTAGACCTTGCCAAGAAGTCATACGCACTGCAGAGTGACGTGAGTACTGGATTTTTCTCTACTCTCTCTTTATTATTTATTCTTGTTGGTGTGCCAGGCCTGGGGCTTGACTTTAGGGCCTGAGCACTGTCCCTGAGCCTTTGTGCTCGAGGCTAATGCTCTGTCACTCAAGTCACAGATCTACTTCCAGCTTTCTGGTGGTGAATTGGAGTTAAGAGTCTTATAGACCTTCCTGCCCTGGTTGGCTTGCATTGTGACCCTCAGATCTCAGCTTCCTTGGTTGCTAAGATTACAGGCACGAGCCACTAGTGTCCAGCTTTACTCTCTCTTTTGAAGGTGGACACTAAGAAGGATTTCTAAGTTGAGCAAGGTTTCTGATTTATCTGTATGGTCCTCTGTGTGCAAAAAAGCAAGTCATGGGAAATTACCCGTATAGTTCTAGAGATGCTCACCCTTTGGGCTTACTTAGGAACACTTGGTCTGGCATGCACTCTTTTAGCAGCTTTGCTGAGTCTAGAGCCTCTGTAAAATTGGATTTCAGCCAATGAGTTACTTGAAACGTTTATATGGATTCTAAACACTAGTATGATGCTAAGGCACTTTTGTAAACTCTTAATAAATATTCATTATTATCAGTGCATTTGTTATAATCACATTCATCATTATCATTCTTTTTTAAATTAAATTTTACTGACTAGGTGATGTACGGGGGGGGTACAGTTACATAATAAGGTAGTGAGTACATTTCTTGTCATATTTGTTACACCCTCCCTCATTTTTTTTACCCTTCCCTAGTTCAGGTAAGCATATATACAATATCCAGAGTACCAAAATCATATACAGTAAACACATGGTATACACCAAAGGAAATTCACCTAGTACATTAAACATAACGACAACAATAAAATCCTCCTGTTTCCTTCTCTTGGAGTTCATTTTGCTTAGCCTCATCTTATATAATCATATGTAAATAGCTGTTGAGCTATTGTGATTATCATTCATTTTTATACAGATTACTATGTAGTCTGGGAAGAAAATGCCATTTGCAGCATCATCTTTTATAGCTTTTTGTCTGCCAATAAAAACTTCTTTAGACAAATTTCACTTAGCACATTGTATTTCATGTTCATACATGTTGCTTTTGTCAGAATTTCTTTCCTTTATATGGACAAATTATATTTCATTGTCTATATCATATGTTATTTATACCTCCATCTGCTAATGGATAATTAGGCTGATTTCACCTTTTGGTTATTTGTGAATAATGTTACTATGGTCACCAGTAGATGAATGTTCCTTCAAAAATCTTCCTTTTAATTCTTATGAGAATATGCCCAGAAGCTGAAATGGTAAATCATATGGTATTTTGGATCATATGGTAGTTCTATTTTTAACTTCTTTGGGGAAACATCGTATTGTTTTTCGTTTTGGGGTTTTTGGTTTTGTTTTGTTTTTGCCAGTCCTGGGCCTTGGCCTCAGGGCCTGAGCACTGTCCCTGGCTTCTCTTTGCTCAAGGCTAGCACTCTGCCACTTGAGCCACAGTGCCACTTCTGGCCATTTTCTATATATGTGGTGCTGGGGAATCGAACCCAGGGCTTCATATATATGAGTCAAGCATTCTTGCCACTAGGCCATGTTCCCAGCCCTATCATATTGTTTTTCTTTCTGGCTACATAAATGTACATTCTCACCACTAACAGTTCCATGATTATCTTGTTATTTAACATTTATGACTCTTCATTTCAAGGTGATTATAAACCTTGCAAGGGCAGGCACAAAATGCTTATTACTGAGGCTTGGGAATATGTTGTGTTTAAGACTCTCAAAACCATGGGAAGTGTCCCTTTTCCTGCTACATTTCTAATCATTGTTGCTGAGAACAAAAGATTAACTTTTTGAATTTTATGTCTAAAATATAAATCTTTATATCAGCTATGGCCAGACCACAAAAGTGAGTGACTTATTTTTTTTCTTATTTATTGTCAAAGTGATGTACAGAGAGGTTACAGTTTTCTGCGTTAGGCATACGTTAGGTACATTTCTTTTACTGTTTTTTACCTCCTCCCTCATTCCCCCCTCCCGAGTGACTCATTTTAATAAATGAAGTATCTATCTCCCAAATAAGACTAGTTCCAAATAACTTCTTCTTTAACAAATTAACAAGCCTAACTATTGTAAAATCTCTTGTCAGTCAATGTAGAAAAGCTTATAATATAGCTATATATGTGTGTGTCTAAGTTCAGTGCATACACAGCATTTAGGAAAAATGACTATCAAGTCTTATTTAATTAGAAAATGGGCAATTATTTGCCTTCATTGTGAGCTCCAAGTCTAATTTAACCTTAAAAACATAATGTTTGAAGTTTCAGGGAGTGAACATCTTGTATGTGAACATCTAAATACAGTAATTTAATTGGTTCTTCAAAGTAAGCATTTTCTGGGTTAAATTTGAAATTCTACATTCTTTCATTGAGCAGGAAATAAGAATAAAATGTACTATATACACTCAGACAGAGAAAAGAAAAAAACTTTGGGGCTGTTCAAAAAATGTCTCACAAAAGAAATGTATAATTTCCACATATGGAGTAATAGACCTGCTAGAAATTTTTGAAAAAAAAAATAGGTAAAATTATTGTAAATAATAAGGATGACCTTAAGCAAAGACATGTACATTTTCTCTTGGTGCTTTAGGTGGAATACAAAGCTGACTATAACAGCTGGATGAAAGGCTGTGGCTGGGTGCCTTTTGGGTCTTTAGAAATGGAAAAGGCAAAACGAGCTACTGATATCCTTAATGAGGTAAGCCCATGGGCTTTGTTACAGAGGCTTGGAATGTGTTGTGTTTAAGACTCCCAAAACCACGGGAAGTGTCCCTTTTTCTGATACTTTTCTGATCATATTGCTGAGAACAAAAAATAAAAACACTTGAATAACATAGATAAGCATACTCTTGTGCATTAACTGCAGTCACTCATACTAAACATTTGAAATAGAAATATTTTAATGGCTTTGTAAAAAGTTATCATTTGCCTATCATCAAGTTCACCTATTTTCAATGTATACCTTGGCAAGTATTAATAAATTAATATAAGTATGCAGCCATTAGCACAAATGAATTTAAAGTGCTACTAGTATTCCAAGACGTTTCCTCAAAAAATGTTACCTTTCCCATCCTCACACCCCCACAATTGCTGATCTGCTTTCTGTCTCTAGAGTTTTATTTTTTTTCTAAAGATTTCTTTTGCTTCTTATGATGCTTTTGAGGTTGTCCATGTCTATGCCTGTAATTCATTTCTTAAAAAAAATAGTATTCTCCCCTTCTCCCCTTGTATGGACACAGCACACATTGATGTTCTCTTTGTCAATTGGTATACAGATTATTTCCTGCTTGCAGGAAATGCTACCTGTTACTTTCTGTTTTTATTTTGTGCCAGTGAACACAATCGAGGAGCTCTTTCAGAGGAAGTGGTTTTTTTTTTCTCTTTTAATGGATTTCTTGTTTTCAGAAGCCTAAAGCTGATAAAGTAATGATACCCTATGTGTAAAAGTGGGATTATATGATATGCACCAAGGATGAGGACTGGGAAAATAGAATAGAATGTAGGATTAAGGATAGCTAGACAATGTTGCTAGTTCCCAGTTGGTACACCTTCCCACAGTCCCTCTTCCTTGCATCTTCAACATTTATTGATAACTGTAGTGCTAACTCCAGCAAAGCTAGCAAAGCAGGGCCTCTCCATCTCAGTCATCTATCATTCCTGGCTGTTGCTCTAGACTCTTAGCTCCTTCATCAACTGGGAGGTATCTTTCTTCAGTTGCTGGTAGAATGACAGGAAAAATGATGTTCCCAAGAACAAATTAGTGTCATGCAAACATACCCAAAATTGGAGCTTGCTTTACTATGACTCCTATTACAACTCTATAATGTTTGTGGACTCAGCTTAGCTCAAGTAACCTCAAGCTGTAAGCAAAAAATCAAGGGGTTGTATATGTCTGACTCCTGACAGTTGAATTGGTCTATACTCCAAATCTCCCATAATTTGAAAACACTGGCTTTTGTAATGTGTTCCTTTTTCATTCATGCCAATCAAAGTATTACTATTTTTATGTCTTGTTACATAAATATATTTTACTATTTTACGAGACAAGCACTCTTGCCACTAGGCCATATCCCCAGCCCCCTATATTTTACTATTTTAAAATCCAAAATACATTTTGAGGATTTTGATGCATTAGTCTTCAGTGAAAAAGTATAATTTTTTCTTTTTGATTCATCAAATAGAAAAAGTATCGCCAGCATCCAGACACACTCAAATTTACCTCAATTGAAGATGCTCCGATTACAGTACAGTCCAAAATTAACCAGGCCCAGAGGAGTGATGTAAGTATTTATCCTGTATATATTTTCATAAGTATTAATTATGACAATTATTTTTTGAATGTTCTGGTCACCCATAACTATTTTGCAGGCTAAAGAGTTCATTTGTACAAGCAATAATATAATTCTCCCAGCCACTCACTAATAAAACACATCTAATTTATATCTTTAGGGTATTGTGTATACAATGTATAGGATATTATGTATATGTGTATACCTCCTTAATGAGAACTACAAGCAATCTGTAGTAATGAATATAGAGGCACAACATGCTGTGGAGGAATTCTATTTGAAGCTAGGACAAAGATTCTAAATAGTGTAAACTACCCTATCCTACGTCTCTCTAATCTTCCTCCAACAAAGTATAACAAAGGTGGCTGGTGTACTCCACCCCATCAGCCTTTCTTATCCTCAAGAAATGTCCACAGGTTAGTACTTTTATCAGTTCACCTCCCTAGGTTAAGTTCTACCAGGTATCCTTACTTTGGTTCAAACATCCCTTGTGCATGCCAATAGACCTTTGCTGACAGAACCAGCATCGTGATAGGAACTTGTACATAAGTGATATATTTTCAGATGGATATGGGGGCAGGGGAGAGTGTCTTTTCTAAAACTATCCTTTGGCAAGGCACTCTACTCTGAAATGACTTTCTTGTTCATGAAATGTTCCTCTATTCTTTGTCTGTGCACCATTTCTCTTCTAGATCAATTACAAAGCCAAAGGAGAAGAAATTCTGCACAAATACAACTTACCAGCAGACCTGCCACAGTTCATCCAAGCTAAAGTGAATGCCTACAATATTAGTGAGGTACATGTGTAGATTTGGGTTGATGTGTGTATGTATTCAGTCTTCACCAACGTGGTCTTGGAGTTATGCTGTGTTCACATTTTTCTTTCAGAATATGTACAAAGCAGACTTGAAAGACTTGAGCAAGAAGGGTTATGATCTGAGAATTGATGCAATTCCCATCAAGGCTGCCAAAGCTGCGAGGCAGGCTGCAAGTGACGTAAGTCCACCTAAGCTACCATATGTAATTAGAAAATGTGGGTGGGTTGGGGCCTGATGGGTACTCAGAAGTGGTACAACTGCTATCCCTGACTGGAAAGAAAGTTTTCTAAACTGATCTGAATTTTTTCTTAGAGGACAAGGATGGTATAATTTTCCACTAATTAGTTCTCCTATTAGCTGAAAGTTTAAAAGCATCATCTAAATTTCCATACAAATTCACATTTCTTCTCTTTTAAGGAAATAAAGAAGCAATTTACCATTTAAGTTGTAACCACCTACTGATGGTAAAATTTTATCTCACATCTCAATTTGTGTGATTTCCTTCTCTTTCTTCTCCTTCCCTTTATTTCATCTATCAATGGGTCCATTGGCCTCAAGTGTCACAGCAGCTAATAGTGATTAGTTTTCACTGAAGTTAAGAATTTTATTTCTGACAATTATTCACTTTCACCTAGAAATGGACTGAAGTCCTATTGCTCTTTGAGATGTTAATGGTATTGGCTAGGGCCCTGCCTGTTGTCCTATAGGAAGCAATATCTCTTTCCTCACAGTGTCTGCAGTTCCTCTGAAGGGTTTACTTTTAGAAGGCAATGTGTTCACCACTCTACCCCCAGTATAAAGGGCAGTTGTTGTTCTGTGATCACCCCCTGGCTCCTGGTTTGCATGGGGCAGGTTTGCTTGAGCACACCTGGACAATCTTCTGGTAGACTTACTTTTTCTGTTTCATGTGACCCAGACATGGGCCAACACTTTCCTTCTGACTTCCCAGAAAATTCCATACACAATATTACTAATTTAAATAAGGTTTACATTGCACAAATATGAACATAATTAAATAACAAATGTCCAAATTCCAAAAAGCTCTCCCACCCAGAATTTCTCACTGACCTCCTTTCTCTATGGATATTTCTTTTATTCACACTGTGCTCCAAATACCACCACATTCCCACAAATTTCTGCTTGTGTCCCAAGCTCCTCTCCAAGTCTTGCTTCAAAAGCCCAATCTCTTACCTTTAATGTCCAGAACCAATTAGTGTGTGCTACTGGCTCCAGGCCTCCCTTTGAATAACCAAGGACTCCTGAAAATTCTACAACTGCTAAATCTCTAGGAATAAGAATATAAGCATCTATGTGGAACTCTAGCATTCTAATGTCATTGACACAGCCTGTGATGTATTTATCTTTTCGTTCTTTCCCAGTAATTATGCTCAAAAGGACTTCAACAAGTATAGACAATTCCTTTGTCACTGATATGAATTATGGTAAAAGTCCCAGTCCAACTTCACTGGCTGGCAGAAGTAGCTGTAGACACTCAAAAGAGTTCTAAATAGTCTTTTTATTTTACAAGGCTGTATCTCAAACTATACTTGGTTCTAAATATCCTTAGATTCTGTATCCACAGATACAACAAACTGTAGATCAAAAGTAGTTTTTAAAAATCACATCTATATGGAAAATGTACAGACTTTTATTTCTTTACCAAAATAATACACAACAATATGCCATTTATATATATGAGGAATTATAAGTAATTTTGAAATGGTTTAAAGTATATAGGCAACTATGCATAGGCCACAAGCAAGTCTATATCATTTTTTCCAGGGACTCATTTATGCACGATTTAGGTATCTGCAAGGGCAGGAGGTCTGGACCCAGTTCTCTATCAGTAACGAGGAATGACTCCTTATACAAGTGAATAGCTTATTGGTTATTGATATATAGTAATTTCTGGGGTGCTGAATTTGAATCGTGGCCCCATTGTTTAGTAAAATCTTCAAAACTACATTTAAAAGCATGTAGTACTTTTTTTTTCCAGTCCTGGGGCTTGAACTCAGGGCCAGAGCACTGTCCCTAGCTTCTTTTTGCAGCACTCTACCTCTTGAACCACAGCACCACTTCCAGCTTTTTCTGTTTATGAGATGCTGAGGAATGCAAGACAAGCACTCTTCTACTAAGCCATATTCCCAACTCAAAAACTACATTTTAAAACATGCTCATCTTTTGTTTCCAACAGGTTCAATACAAAAAAGACTATGAAAAGGCTAAAGGGAAAATGGTTGGCTTCCAAAGTCTCCAAGATGATCCTAAATTGGTTCACTACATGAATGTGGCTAAAATACAGTCAGACCGGGAATATAAAAAAGACTACGAAAAGACCAAAACCAAATATAATACACCTCATGATATGTTCAATGTTGTGGCTGCCAAGAAAGCTCAAGATGTCATCAGCAATGCCAACTATAAACATTCTCTTCATCACTACACCTACCTGCCCGATGCTATGGACCTGGAATTATCTAAAAACATGATGCACATCCAGAGTGACGTAAGTACCATGACTCCCAGAAGGGCAACCTCCCCAGCCCTGTCGTTCTGAGCCTGTCACCCAGGCACTCACTCTTTTTCTCTGTTGCTGTAGAATGCCTACAAGGAAGACTATAACACTTGGATGAAGGGCATTGGCTGGATACCAATTGGCAGCCTTGACCAAGAAAAAGTTAAAAAGGCAGGTGATGCCCTAAATGAAAAGAAGTACAGGCAACATCCAGACACTCTCAAATTTACCAGCATTGTGGACTCCCCAGTGATGGTCCAGGCCAAGCAGAACACACAGCAAATCAGTGATGTGAGTACAGAAAAAGAGGGAGGGTGTGGAGGGGAGCTTGTAAAGAAAAAACTAGAATCAGCTTAATCTTCAAAGAAGTATGTTTTTGTTTTAAACTTATTATTTTGTGCACTTAGTATAAAAACAAAATCATACTTTTTAAACTGTAGGCAACAACAAAAAGAATGTTTTTAACCTTCCTTTAAAAACATTTTCCATCTGGGTACTGGTGGCTCATGCCTCTGATCCTAGCTACTCTGGAGGTGGAGATGTAGAGGAACATGATCAAAGCCTACCTGGATAGAAAAGTCTATTAGATTCTGTCCTTGAAATAACCAACACCAAGTTGTTCTAGAGACCTGGCTCAAGGGGAATAGCAGCAGCTGAGGAAGTAAGCCAAGCATGTATAAGTTATCAGCAAAGGAAAGTGATTGTATTTTAATTGCCTTTAAAAGAGTGTCTTTAAGAGACTTTGTTATAAAAAAAAAAGAGACTTTGTTATTCAGGATACATTTGGCATGGTAAAAACACTTATATTCTTTGTTGTTGTGTTTGTGGTAATGGTATTAAGGTTTGGGTTCAGGAGCTCATGCTCTCACACTAAGTTGGCACTACCAATTGTGCCTTATCTGTAGCCTGCAAAAAGTTCTATTCTAATCCTACATGTACACACACACACACACACACACACACACACACACACACACACACCAAATTTAGCCTAAATCACATAGTCCTTGTGGAAAATTCATTGTATTGAGTTCTGAGTTGATATTTGCTTTTCATATGTGACAGTATGAGGAAACAACACGAATGAATGTGTTTGCTCCTCAGAATTCAGGCTCAAGAAGACATTTGATGTTTTGTCTTGGTGGAGATAGACTCCTATAGGCAGTATATATGCTCTGGCTGATGTTGACAATTTTATTTATTTTTGAAAATGTTATAATTTTTATTAAATTCTATTTCATTTCTTCAATCAATGATATATTAATGCACACAAGTCTACCGATACAGATTACGTGCTGAGAGCATTATATAGTTCTGACTATATCCACGCACTATTAAATCCAGGTTGTATAACTCACTAATTCACCCCATTTCACATACCAGCATGACTATTTCCAGTTTAGGAGAATCAGGTTGAGAGAGCTTACATCACTTTTCTTAGTTCATGTGCTATGCAATGCAGCGCTGACAAAATTACCTCCAAATTTCATTTCCTTATCTTCTCAAATTGTCAGGTGTGGGATACAGATATTTTGTTACCACTTGCTTAGCCTGGGATTACATGTTCATTAATGTTCCTCATCTGAATATTTGAAACCTAGGCCTCAGGCATGATTGTCTCCAATGACAGAGGATTTTTAAATAGGTAGCCAATGTCTACAGTTCTTTCATAAACTCTCAGACTTAGTATTCTAAAAGAACAGATCATCCCATGAGCATCTAAACAAATGGTGACTTAGGAGAAGGATGGTGTCAATCCAGTGGAGAAAGGCCTTTATTTGGAAACATCTGAACCTCATCTCACATCTGAACCTCAAGCCCGAGAAGGACTAAACCATTTTGGAATGGGAGATGGAAAGTGCCTCGTTTTTTCAATTTTCCAAATATACAAGGGCTACACAAGAAGACTAGTCAAAACTGTGATTATGTGAATTAACAAAGCACCCCAAGTTAAGGAATAATTTTTATGTACTGTGGCAGTTAGAGGAAAGTTTGAAATGTAGAAGAGTTTGGACAGCAGAAGCATCTACTCGTTATTTCACTTAGTGAATGCTTGAGCACTGCATCAGTGCCAGTGGCATAGGACAACACAGAGGAGGCTTATGAGACATAGGAATAAATAAGAGTATTGGGGCTGGAGATGTGGTTCAGTTGGTAGAGCACAAGTCAATGAGTGAAAGCAGCATGACTGAATTTGAGTTCTGGTCTTGGACCTAAACAAAAAAGGAATTAACAAGAGCTTAAGAAAAAAGCACAAGTATAAACAGTATTACCACACAGAGAAGCAAGAGCTGAAGGAGAGGTCTGTGTTAAGAAAGTACAGGTAAATAGGAAACTGCCTGACAGTTTCCCTAGAAAATTTGTCCGTTTGTTCCTTTGCCAGTAAAGGAACACTAGGGACAGTTTAACAAAAAGAGGACAAATGGTCAGAGAAGTGCTTGGGATTTAACCTGATCATTAAGGGTCTTGGATGCTAATTTGTAGAGTCTTATTGGACATTACAGGGTCCATAATTGGAAAGTATGGAGTCACATCATCAAGTCTGTGTTTTAAAAGAGAATGTGGCAGACATGTGTGGAGACTGGGTGGGAGAGATGAGAGATTGGAGGCAGAAGGTAGAAGTAGAGGTTGTTACAGGACTCAAAGAGAAGACTGAAGCTAAACCAAGACAAGAATTGGTAAGAAGGAGGTAGAATCTGTGACATTTTGTGAATATTTATATTGTTCTTCAAGGCAATTGGATTCTAGAAGAAAGTATTCAGTACATGTAGACACATTCAAATATCAACATTTTAAGGTGGGGGTTGGTGGCTCATGCCTATAATCCTAGATACTCAGGAGAAGATCACAGTTCAAAGCCAGCCTTGGCAGAAAAGTCTCAGCTTCTTATTTCGAATTAGCCACTCAAAAACCCGAAGCGGTTCAAAGTGTTAGCGTGCTAGCCTTGGGCAATATAGCTCAGGGACAGGGCCCAGGCCCTGAGTTCAAGCCCCAAGACTGGCAAAAATAAAGAACCAACATCTTAGATTTACTTGTGTATGCACGCTACTGTATTTGTAACACTCTATGTAGTCATCTCTAGGAAATATAGTAAGTAACAAATTAGATTGGGAGTCTCTTTCAGCTAGTGACTCTGGATCCTTTTAATTTTAGAAATAGAATTCACTTATTTTCTGGTACCAAGATCAGAGTACAATAAAGTCTCTGTATTATACCTTGATGACTTTCAGTAAAAGTACATATAATTTTGTTGCTAGTTCTGGGGCTTGAACTCAGGGCCTGAGCACTGTCCCTGGCTTCTTTTTGCTCAAGACTAGCTCTCTACCACTTGAGCCACAGTGCCACTTCTGGCTTTTTCTATATATGTGGTGCAGAGGAATTGAATCCAAGGCTTCATGTATGTGAGGCAGGCAGTCTACCACTTGGCTATATTCCCAGCCCTATATAATTTTTCAAATTAACAAAATAGCATAAATATGAAGTGGTAAACCTTTTGATATAACCTTTGAATTCCTACAAAATACCTTCAAGTATGAAGAAATGAGTGTATACTTTCAATGATACAATTATAATTGGAAACTTTTTTAGAGAAATAAAAAAGAATTCTAACCATCATCTCCTTTCCTCAAGTGAAACCTCCAAATAAAATAACACAAAAAACTAACAAAACCTTTTAATTCTATTGCCAAATAATAAATATATCTAGGTTTGGTTAATTCATTTGTTTCAGGATGTTATATTTGGCTTTCCTTTATATGTAGTAGAAAACCAAGTTTTCTATTAAGAATGTTTTCTCTTTTAATGCATAAAGTTGTTGGGATTTCCTAAATCCAACTAAGTGCTTTAAAAAATAATAAAAATGAACATTCTTGATGTTTTTTGATCCACAGAAATGATGGTGATTGAGCTAGGAAAAACTCACTTAAGCATGTAATTGATGGATTTTCCTTTTTGCATGATGTGTAATGTACTTCATTTTTGTTCCTGTGTATTGCAGATCTTATACAAAGCCAAAGGAGAAGATGTGAAACATAAATATACTCTCAGTCCTGATCTTCCACAATTTCTCCAAGCCAAGTGTAATGCTTACAATATAAGTGATGTAAGTAGGGTCTTCAAGGTGTGCAGACAAGTTGTGACAATAAAATAATTGAATTTTAGAATAAGATATTACCTGACAATTATTTTAAGTCAGTACCTTGATCCATAGTGTATATTCCTTGATAAGCTCTTTATCTCTTGAGTTGGCCCTTTTAAGTAGTATAGATCTATGGATTATAACATTCTTCTGAATGCCAAACTCATCATTAATTCCCCTAGAACTTTTACTTTATTTTCCATATAGGGGTAGTTATTATCCTCTTGATGTAGCTATCATGTCCTCTCTTCACCTTCCCTTCATAGACTAAACAGCTGAATTTTCTCCCACTGGCTCTCACTTAACCACGGCTTGCAGAACTCTGCATTTACTCATCTTTCAGATTCCTCCTAAGTGTCCAGAACCGACCTAGATGAATTACTAGTGCAGTGTCCCATAGTTTCATGTGTCCAAAGTCTGACACTGCCTACATGACTTTATTAGAGGAGCTGTGCAACAGGGGCTGACATCTGGAAAAGATCAAACCAATTCCATCAGTTTCAGAATCACTTTTACTGATGAATATACCACCTGCTTATACAGCCTTTGTTTTTCCATCCCAGGTCTGTTACAAACGGGACTGGCATGACTTAATAGCCAAAGGAAACAATGTGCTGGGTGATGCAATTCCCATCACTGCTGCCAAGTCATCAAGAAACATTGCCAGTGACGTGAGTAAAAAAAAAAAAAATTAAACAAATTGGTGAAATTTGAGGAATTGCCTTTGTAAAAAAAAAAAAGGGGATCAAATGTATGCTTGCTTTAAATGGTCTCTTCATCAAAAGCCATATGCTGAGTTAATGACTTGAAAATTCTCCACAAAATATTGTTTTGAAATCTTGTCACTTTTCCAACATTTGTGTTGTCCTTTTGGTTGACCCACTTGGTAGAGCTGTCATTAATCTGACAGTGGCTTTGGCTGTGATTCATAGCCCAAGTTACCTTTGCTGCCACATTCCTCTGACAACTCTTGTTTATTTTTCATGAAAACACCTAGACTGACACTAACATGTTAAATTCAAATGATTGCCTGCATTACAATTGTATTTTACAAACTGAAAATATGATATAAATGTATATGGTTTTGTAAAACAAATAGACAAGAAATCCATATAGTTCTGATTCAGGTACCCATTTCATCTGTATTAAAAATAAACACACAGGGGCTGGGAATATAGCCTAGTGGCAAGAGTGCCTGCCTCGGATACACGAGGCCCTAGGTTCGATTCCCCAGCACCACATATACAGAAAACGGCCAGAAGCGGCGCTGTGGCTCAAGAGGCAGAGTGCTAGCCTTGAGTGGGAAGAAGCCAGGGACAGTGCTCAGGCCCTGAGTCCAAGGCCCAGGACTGGCCAAAAAAATAAAAATAAAAAAATAAATAAACACACAGATATTTTTCATCTTTGAAAAAATTTTTTCTAAAAACATGCATACCTTGCAGGGTTCCCCATCACATCCCTGTTCTAGGGGCTACAGCTTTGATCTGAGAAGAGAAGACACTAACCATGGGTATTGCCCTCATAGGACATATAGGGGTATCCAGATGTCACAGCTTTTTGGTAGGGATGGTCAACAGGGCTGGAAACATCTCTCTTAAGGTTTCACATATAATCCATGTCTGTGAAATACACTTCTAGTTTAAATACAGAGCAAACATTGAAAGTATAATGTCACCACTTTTTTTTTTTTTAGCAATTGCACTGTTTCCCCCTCCCCCCTCCCTCTCAAGTGATTTATTGCATGATCCTTTCACCTGCTAAATCCTGGCTTAAGAATCCATGCAGGAGCACAGTATTTAGGCAGATTTGAATTCTTTATCATAAACATGAGGGATTTGACCTGTTTCAGATAACTCAATCTATTTCTTATTGCTTTTCCCACCTGCAAGGGACCTTAAACAAATTGCAGTTTTCTGGTTAAGATTTTATTTCTGAGAAACCCTACGGCAGTTCTGTACCTTGTTGTAGCTCCTTAATTCACTTGTAGCTGCTTCATCCTAGAGCTTGAAGAGGGGCTGTTGATAAGTGGTATGGGGGAAGGCCAGCCACCTACATAGGTGGTATTCAGCTCTATGAAGTGAAATCATGTTATTAAATTAGGAAAACTCACATTCTAACATTTGGAAGGTGACATATTCATAGAAAGTGTGAAAACTCAGTTGATTTAAAGTACAGTTCTACATGCTGAAATCAAAGCAAAGAAAAAAAACTGTTTATCATTCATTCATCCCTTTGAAGCCTCCACAGACTTTGAAATAAATATTTTCATGCAAAATTTTCTGGATAGGGGTGTGTTTACTTTTTTTTAAAACACTTTTCCCAGAAGAATCACAGTGTTTGGAGTGTCTTTTTGTGTGAATGTCCTTATTGTACCTAGTGTTATTAGTACCTAGAACTTTACTAACTAAATTCTGTCTCTGCAGTATAAATACAAAGAAGCTTATGAAAAATCAAAAGGAAAGCATGTGGGTTTTAGAAGCCTCCAGGATGATCCTAAACTGGTCCACTATATGAATGTGGCAAAGCTGCAGTCTGATCGTGAATATAGGAAGAACTATGAGAACACCAAGACTAGCTACCATACCCCTGGGGATATGGTTAGCATTACAGCCGCAAAGATGGCCCAGGATGTAGCCACCAATGTCAACTACAAACAGCCCTTACATCATTATACATACCTGCCTGATGCTATGAGTGTAGAGCACACAAGGAATGCAAATCAAATTCAAAGTGATGTAAGTGTGTACCATGTAACAGAACAAGATGTGTTTATTCTTAATGGATGGTCATTTATGTGCATTTTATTAGAATTCAGAAAGCAGTAAAATACTAGAGAAAAACACCTTAGAATAGGCAATATTTGATGAAAAAACCTACCATAGTATGTGTTAGACTGTGGTTTTTGCTGGCTTTCTATGCTTATATTTCCATCATTGGCATTGCCTTTATTAACTTATAGATAGAAGATAAAACTATATAAAAAAAGCTTGATTCTCAGTCAGAGGCACTCCCATGGGCCTCTATCAGTGATAATAGTTGTTTAATGTAAAAGTGAATTCTTGTTGCTTCCTGAATTCAGGAAAGCTTACTTTCTTTTTTAACCCAAGGTCACCAGAGTCTCTGTGTAAATCTATGTAATGAGTCATCTAAAATGAACTGGGAAAGCTTTGGGCTTTCAGCATAATTCATGGAGAACCACACAGGGAGGCGTTTAACATTCAGGGTACTCTGTCTTGAGGAGACAGATTTCTGTAGGAAAGTGTCCTGTGTGAATGGAAGAAATGGTATTCATTTCGTGGTACTCAATAAAAATCTTTCTGCCTAGCTGAGATCAGGAATAGCCTAGGTGGACGATGTATGTGAAACTCAAAGTTTTGGAGTCTTCAATGAAATCGGAAAGCCCAAACTGTCAAAAGAGATAGAACATTTTGAGCAGTACCCATGGGAATATATGTCCCAGATTCCCTTCTGTGCTGTATAATGTATTCTAACAATAGAACTGCTTTTCCACGTTACCCATTTGCAGGTAATAAACTGTGTGACAGACAAGTCAGACAAGAGCATAGGGAAAAGGATTGCTGTTTCCCTTGGGTGGAATTGCAGAAGCCTCCTTGAATCAGATTATGCAGGATACTTCCTCATAACAGCATATTATGCTTTTGCAGAATGTATATAAAGATGAGTACAACAGCTTCTTCAAGGGCATCGGATGGATCCCTATTGGTTCTCTGGAGGTTGAGAAAGCCAAGAAAGCAGGTGATGCATTAAATGAAAGGAAGTATCGACAGCACCCAGACACTATCAAGTTCACAAGTGTCCCTGATTCCATGGGCATGGTTTTGGCTCAGCAGAACACGAAGCAGCTAAGCGATGTAAGTGGTTTCCCTTCAAACGGATTTGCCCATGAATAATCCCTGAGGGCAAGCCACTCCACCACCTTTCATAATTCAATACATGAGGATGCATCCATGTAACCACATAAACTGCTTTCAGAGGTTGAAGAAATAGGTCTTACATTTGAAGCAACTTAGAATTTGAACACAGGGAAAACAGGCAGGGCAAAAGTAATTTTTCCAAATTTGCTTTGTTTTCTACATGCCGAGAATCTGTGCTATTCATAAGCATACACACACACCCCACACACACTACTCACTATACACATGAAATGGCATTATTGTAATCACGTACAACTCTGAATTGCAAAACAAGCTATTTTATTGTCCTGGATGACAATATTTCTACCCAGGTGTACAAGTAAGAAGGTTCAATGTCTTAATCCCCTTACACAATGGCTCAATGTTCTGAGAGGCAATCTTGGAAGAAGGCCCCTGGGGAGGAGATAAGCAGTTCATTTGCAAGCATTTGGAGTCTTATTTCTGAGCCTGGGATCTTGTTCTTTCTGTCACACGCTGATTACGATGCTCAGCGCCTCTTATCTTTAGTAACTTCAGAGTTCTTTAAAAAGGCATTCATGGAAAGAGACAGGTGAGCAAAAAAAAACAAAACAAAAAAACAAAAAACAAAGCAAGAAAGGGACATTTTGATTGCTTGCTTGCTTTTAGTTCCAGATTTTTACTTTTTATTTTTGGCAAGATAGCAAACATTTTCCTTGAACTGGATCCAAAGGCTATCTGTGGGTTTTATTTCTCAGGGTAGTCCTTGCTCTCACATTACTGCAGAGGAGTCATTTTATTTTCATGGTCATAATGGTGGCCAAGCCATTTTCAGCCACTGGGCCCTGAAAGAGTTCTGCTTCTTCCCCAAACTCTCCCTTTTCTCTTATATTTGAGCAGAATGCTTCTTATCAGAGACCTTTGAGACCATCTTTGATCTTCCTTCTATGTTCACTCTATTTAAAACACATCATGAAACTTAGCTATCATTCAGTTTGTGTGGTGCTAGGCTGGATGTTTCAAGAGGACAAATCAGTGTTTTCAGCACTTTTCACACAGCCAGCCATTCAGCCCAATGAATATTGGTGGCTTGGGACATGAATTTGTCTACCTAGAGCCCTTTCCTGTGACAGTGTAAGTATTCATTCACCTTGTATGGGAAACACAATCAATAGTCTTCCTTTTTAAAGGAGTGAGTGAAGTTCACACCAAGTCAGGTAGGGGTGTTTTCATGCTTTCTCCTTGTTTGCAGTTGAACTACAAAGTGGAGGGGGAGAAAATGAAGCACAAGTACACTATAGACCCTGAACTGCCTCAGTTTATTCAAGCTAAGGTCAACGCCCTGAACATGAGTGATGTGAGTATTTGGCTTGGTGTCAGTTTTATATAGTTTATGCTTCTCCTTCTCTGTTCTGCATTAAATAGTTCAAAGAGAGGAAACCTGAGTCCACAGGTAGGTTTCTTACCATGCAACCTAAGACTAAAGGACACTCTAAAATTTTACATAGGATAGACCTTAATAACTCAGTAGGTGGTAAAATCAGCCCAGAAAATAGTGCCCTACAAATGAGATTAATAAAACTAGAAAACATAGACCTACACAGTCTGTAGTAAGTGTAAGTATTGAATTGTGTAACTTTTAACTATTATTACTGACAAGAATCTGAGTTTCTTCACAACAGTTTTTCAAACAATGTAATTAGCCATCTTGGGTAGCCTAGGCAAATAAGTGGAGATGATGTTTAAATCCATTATATGAAACCGGTTTTGGTAGTGCATGATTGTAGTCCAAGCTGCTCAGGAGGCTGAGGTTGGAGGATTGTGAAGTCAAACCAAGAATGAAAAACATAGGTTGTCTCAAAAATAAATAAATGAATATATTCACTTATTCAACTATGTTGTTCTTTTTATTCTTTTTATTTTTTGTCAAACTGATATACAAAGCGGTTACAGTTTCATACATTAGGCATTGGATACATTTCTTGTACTGTTTGTTACCTCCTCCCTCATTCCCCCCTGCTCCCTCCCCTTACGTTGTTCTTTTGTTTTTTTTTCAAATTTTTATTATCAAACTGATGTACAGAAAGGTTACAGTTTCATACGTTAGGCATTGGATACATTTCTTGTACTGTTTGTTACCTTGTCCCTCATACCCCCTTCTCTCCTCCCCCTTTCCCTTTCCCCCCCTGAGGTGTTCAGTTCATTTTCACCAAACAGTTTTGCAAGTATTGCTTTTGTAGTTGTTTGTCTTTTTTTTACCCCGTGTCTCTCAATTTTGGTATTCCCTTTCAATTTCCTACTTCTAATACCAGTATACACAGTTTCCAATATACTCAGATAAGATTACGGTGAGAGTGTAGGTACAACCACTGGAAGGTGATACAAGAACCTCATCAATAATAGAAGCTACAGATACAGATGGGACGTTGAAAGTAGTTCCAACTGTGATATAACAATTGTTTCCATAACATGGAGTTCATTTCACTTAGCATCATCTTATGTGTTCTTAAGGGTATAGATATTGGGCTCTTGTGATGCTCTGCTATGACTTGCCTAAACCTGTACTAATTATTGCCAATAAGGGAGACCATAGAGTCCATGTTTCTTTGGGTCTGGCTCACTTCACTTAGTATAATTTTTTCCAAGTCCTTCCATTTCCTTACAAATGGGGCAATGTCATTCTTTCTGATAGAGGCATAAAATTCCATTGTGTATATGTACCACATTTTCCTGATCCATTCGTCTACTGAGGGGCATCTGGGTTGGTTCCAGATTCTAGCTATGACAAATTGCACTGCGATGAACATTGTTGTGCTGGTGGCATTACTGTGATTTTGTTTGTGGTCTTTTGGATAGATACCCAAAAGTGGGGCTGCTGGGTCATAGGGGAGTTCTATATTTAGCCTTCTGAGGAATCTCCATACTGCTTGCCAGAGTGGCTGAACCAGTTTACATTCCCACCAACAATGAAGTAGGGTTCCCTTTTGGCCACATCCCCTCCAACAATTGTTATTGTTGGTTTTCTTGATATATGGTTTTTTTTTTTTTTTTTTTTTTTTTTTTGGCCAGTCCTGGGCCTTGGACTCAGGGCCTGAGCACTGTCCCTGGCTTCTTCCCGCTCAAGGCTAGCACTCTGCCACTTGAGCCACAGCGCCGCTTCTGGCCGTTTTCTGCATATGTGGTGCTGGGGAATCGAACCTAGGGCCTCGTGTATCCGAGGCAGGCACTCTTGCCACTAGGCTATATCCCCAGCCCTTGATATATGACATTCTTGCTGGGGTGAGATGGAATCTCAATGTTGTTTGATTTGCATGTCTTTTATGGCCAGTGATGTAGAGCACTTTTTCATATATCTCTTGGCCATTCTCATTTCCTCATCAGAGAAGTCTCTTTGTAAGTCTTTAGCCCACTTGATGAGGGGGTTAATGGATCTTTGTGGTTTTGTTTTGGAAGAAGGTAATTTTTTTAGTTCTGCATATATTTTAGAGATGAGGCCTTTGTCCGTTGAATGTCTGGTAAAGATCTTCTGCCAGTCTGTGGGCTTTCTGTTTATCTTGCAAGCTATGTCCTTTGCCATGCAGAAGCTCTGCAGTTTGATGCAGTCCCATTTGTCCAACCTTTCTTTGATTTGTAGCCTTTATGGGTCATTGTTAAGGAAGTTCCGTCCTGCGCCAAGGAGCCCAAGTGTTTCTCCTACTCCTTCCTTTAGTGTTTTCAGGGTGTCTATTTTGATTTAGAGGTCTTTAATCCATTTGGAATTGATTTTGGTGCAGGGTGATATATAAGGATCTAGTTCTAGTTTGTTGCATGTGTTGAGCCAGTTTTTCCAGCACCATTTGTTAAAGAGGCTATCTTTCTTCCAAGCTATTGTTTTAGCTCCTTTATCAAAGATTAAGTAGGCGTAGTTCTGTGGGATCATTTCTGGGTCTTCAATTCTGTTCCATTGGTCTTCAGGCCTGTTCCGGTGCCAATACCAAGCTGTTTTTATTACTATAGCTTTATAATACAGCTTGAAGTTGGGTATTGTAATTCCTCCAGCACTGTTCTTTCTGCTTAGGATTGTTTTTGCTATTCTAGTTTTTTTATTGTTTCATATGAATTTCTGGATTGCTTCCTCTATTTCATTAATAAATGGTGTTGGGATATTAATGGGTATTACATTGAATTTGTAGATAGCCTTTGGCAATATTGCCATTTTGATTATATTAATCCTCCCAATCCAGGAGCATGGAAGGTTTTTCCATTTCCTTAGTTCTGACATAATTTCATTTTTCAAGCTTTTAAAGTTCTCCTCAAAGAGGTCTTTCACTTCTTTAGTTAAGGTTATTCTTAGGTATTTTATGTTTTTGGGGGCTATTGAAAAAGGAGTTGCTTTCCTTATTTTTGCCTCAGTCTTTGGATCGTTAGCATAGAGAAAGGCCGTTGATTTTTGAGGGTTTATTTTATATCCTGCAACTTTGCCAAAGTTTTGGATCAGCTCTAGTAGCTTGGGGGTAGAGTCTATGGGATTCTTTAGGTATAGGATCATGTGCGAAGAGAGAAAGTTTAACTTCATCTTTTCCTATTTGGATCCCCTTTATATTTTCTTCTTGCCTAATTGCTCTGGCTAGGAATTCTAGTACTATGTTGAAGAGCAGGGGAGAGAGTGGACATCCCTGCCTTGTTCCTGATTTTAAAGGGAATGGCTTTAGTTTTTCACCATTTAGAGTTATGCTTGCTGTTGGTTTGTCATAAACTGCCTTGATTATATTCAGGAATGTTCCCTGGAATCCCAGTTTTTCCAGGGCTTTTAGCATAAATGGGTGCTGGATTTTATCGAACGCTTTTTCCGCATCCAGAGATAAAACTATGTGGTTCTTTAGCTTGCTCTGGTTGATGTGGTGGATTACATTAATTGACTTGCGTATATTAAACCAACTTTGCATCCCTGGGATGAATCCAGTTTGATCGTGGTGTATGATTTTTTTTGATGACCTGTTGAAGTCGATGGGCCAGAATTTTGTTGAGAATTTTTGCGTCTATGTTCATCAGGGAAATCAGTCTATAGTCCTCTTTCCGTGATGAGTCCCTGCCTGATTTTGGGATGAGGGTTATACTGGCTTCATAGAATGAGTCTGGAAGTGAACGTTCTCTTTCAATTTCATTGAAGAGTTTGAGAAATATTGGTGTGAGTTCTGTTTTGAAGGCCTTGTAGAATTCTGCAGTGAATCTGTCTGGACCTGGGATTTTCACGTTGTTCTTTTTAAAAATGCCAGTAAACTGGTTTAAAAACAACCAAACCTGGATAAATCATTTTCTTTAAATGGCTTAAAGTTTTCCTAGTATTTTTAGGCTCTGTGTTGTTTCAAATTCACATTTTCTCTGGCAATCACTGATATTCTTTTATTCATTTAAAAATTTCCCCTGAAAGGGGGGGAGGGAGGGGGGTATGAGGGACAAGGTAACAAACAGTACAAGAAATGTATCCAATGCCTAACGTATGAAACTGTAACCTATATGTACATCAGTTTTATAATAAAAACTTTAAAAAAATTTCCCCTAATTTTATATGTAATGAGCATTAAAATAAAGTGAAATTGGGTGAATACTATATCTGCATATTTTATTTTTGTTGCCATATCTTCTATAAATTAAAAATATTTTATGTTTATTTTTCCAAAAGTATTATAGGAAAGTTAGAAAATTATGAAATAAATAAATGAAAATCTTTTGTTACTCCACATTGCTTTGTTAGACAAATGAATAACTTTTAAAAATCAGTTGAGATGTTACTGTAATAATTGACTTTGGGGGATGGCATATGATTACTTTTCTTTTTGTCCTGATTTTGATTTTTGTTTGGTTGGGTATTTGGAGATTAAGTCTCACAAGGTAGCACAAAATGGCTATGCCTTCATGATCCTCCTGCCTCAGCTCCTGTGTTATACATACACACACACACGTATATTTGCTGGTCCTAAAGCTTGAACTCTGGGCCTTGGTACTGTCCCTGGGCTCTTTTTCCTCAAGGCCAGCATTCTACCACTTGAGCCACAGCACCATTTTCAGCTTTCTTTGTGATTAATTGGAGATAAGAGTCTCTTGGACTTTCCTGCTTGGGCTGGCTTCAAATCCTCAGATCTCAACCTCCTGAATAGCTAGGATTATAGGTGTGAACCACTAGCGCCTAGCGCTAATATTTTTATTAAAGAATCCAATACATATGTAAAAGATGAACTAATAGCCTTGCTATGAATTCTTTAAAAAATCACTTTGGCATCCTGTTTCATCCCTCTTTTAACAATGTCAAATACTAAATAGGATCTCCTTTATTTGTAGGCTCATTATAAAGCAGACTGGAAGAAGACCCTTGCTAAGGGTTATGACTTGAGACCAGATGCCATTCCCATTGTGGCTGCAAAGAGCTCGAGGAATATTGCTAGTGATGTAAGCAATTTGAAAGTAACAAACTCTGTTTTAAAAGTCTGTACATTGAATATGAGACCATGAAGTATAAAAAAGCAAACAAAGAAAACATATTAAAACATTTCCTAATTTCCTAACATGCCACTGATATTTTTATATAGCTTCACTTATTTTTTGTGGTGCTGAGAAATAAACCCAGGGCTTTACACATGCTAGGCAAGCAGTGTATTACTAAGCCACAGCCCTAACTACTTAAACTTCCCCTTAAAATGCAGTAAGTTTGACTTCTAGCATTTGGGGAAAAAGAAACAGCTCAGTAAACTGTTTTAAAAAATTCTCTTGAATGTAGATTTTTTATACAAAATTTTTTTTGTCAGTTCTGAGACTTGAACTCAGGGCCTGAGTGCTGTCTCTGAGCTCTTCTGCTCAAGCTACCACTCTACCACTCTGAGTCATAGCTCCACTTGGAGATAAGAGTCTCTTGGACTTTCTTACCTGCGCTAGTTTCAAACCATGATCCTCAGATCTCAGCCTCCTGAGTAGGATTATAAGAATGAGCCACCAGCACCCAGCTTCAGAAATATCTTGATGTACTAAAATATCACTAAATTTTTTTAAATCCAGTTATTTTATACTGTCTTAATATACACTGTAATTTCTACAAAGAGAAGCCAGGAAAATTTATAGGTTGAATAACAAAATATTACATTTTTACAGGTTATCTTATATTTTTTCAAGTGTTATAAATGCCTTCTGAAACTGTAAGCTTATTAATTTTAAGTCCTTAATTTGTATTAAAGTTCTTTAATTTGTCTTCAGTTCTTTAATTTGTATTAAAGTCTTGCTGAAAGTTATGACTATGAAACTACTTTATCACATAATTCAGAATAATAATAGAAATAAGGTAAAAATACACAATCTTAAGGAAACTGAGCATAATCAAAGATTCTACTTACAATCTTGATATAATGTACAAACTATTCCATTCTTAATGCAGAACAAATTTCAAGATTAGAAATATTTTTGCCAGTTGTTTGTTTTAAAATGTTAAAACAAAAAGTTTAGTTGTTACTTAGATTCAAACTGAATTTGACTTTTGCTTACTTTGTTATATAAATTCAATTCAATTCACAAACATCTCCCCCCTCTAATCTTTTCTGAACTAGTGCAAATACAAGGAGGCCTATGAGAAGGCCAAGGGGAAACAAATCGGATTTCTCAGTCTTCAAGATGATCCTAAACTTGTCCACTACATGAACGTGGCCAAAATACAGTCAGATCGTGAGTACAAGAAAGGTTACGAAGCCAGTAAGACCAGGTACCATACACCTTTGGATATGTTCAGTGTGACTGCTGCTAAGAAGTCTCAGGAGGTCGCTACCAACGCCAACTACAGACAAGCCTATCACAACTACACCCTCCTGCCTGACGCCTTGAATGTGGAGCACAACAGAAATGCCATGCAAATTCAGAGTGATGTATGTTGTGGTCAGCGGCTGACAGCATGCTTCATTTCCCATTTCTATGTGTTGTGAAAGAAATTTCCAGAGCTACTTACTCCATCTTAAACCTGGTTCAACTTGCTGTTCTCTCTAGGGAACTTCTACAGACTTTGAAATTCTAAAATTTGATTCATTTGAACTACTTGTAGCTTTCTTGTCATTTGTGGGCTTATTTTTTTTCCTTGAAAAAGTGTCTTTGAACCCGTATGCCCACAGATACCAATGGTTTACTGTATATGTCTTTGGCTCTTAGATCTAACGTATGATCTCTTCTATGAAAAAAATTAAGAGGGCCAAATGGGTGACATATAACATTGCTCCTAAGGCAAAATTCTATTAATCTTTCATTTCTTCAAGGAAGTTGAGATTTGTTAGGACAAGTTCTAGCTATCGGCTAATCTGGAACTTAGAATCCTGCCTCAGACTCCTGAATGCTGAAATTACAGGAGTGTTTCACCATGCCTTGTTAAGAAAGTTAATTTTTAAAGAAATTGTTACATTAGAATTTTCTGTTCAATGCTTCCATGAATATAATCACTTTTATAAGTGATTTTAGACAGTCTCTCCTCCCTCTTCCTTCTTTTCCTTTTTGATAATGAGTAAATGGTATAGCCAAAGAGATTCTTGACTCTTGCTGAAATGAAGATGTTCTCTTTCCTTGTAAAGAATCTCTACAAATCTGACTTCACCCACTGGATGAAGGGGATTGGCTGGGTCCCAATTGATTCCTTGGAGGTGGAAAAGGCAAAGAAAGCGGGAGAGATTCTCAGCGAGAAGAAGTATCGCCAGCACCCCGAGAAGCTCAAGTTCACATACTCCATGGACACCATGGAACAGGCGCTTAACAAAAGCAACAAGCTCACTATGGACAAGGTAGGAGCCACCTGCTTCATCAGCCAGGGACTCCTGACAGTGCTCATGTTGTAGGCCGGGAAACTTCTTCAGCAGCTTTATCTTCTATGATGAGCGTTATGGTGATGGTTGTAGATAGGAATGCTAAAGATTTCCTTGTTTCTATAGCTCACTCTTATGTTAGTCATCAGGATACATCTTGATATTAAAACCTCAGGACTATAAAGCTCAAAATTTATTTAAGATATGGGCAAGATGGCATTTGTTGCTTCCAGCAAAAAGGGTTGCTACACTTGACGATTGATTGCTTTTCTCATTGAGTATCTGGTTTCCTCAGCCTTTCTTCTATTGTATCCATTTCCCACTCCAGTTGAACCTCTTCCGCCATGGAGATGTGAATCTCTCCCTCCTGCTCCTGTTGCTAGAAACTTGTTCTGATGTAAAATCATGTACTTTCCCTCTCTTTTGCAGAGGCTCTACACTGAGAAGTGGAACAAAGACAAGACCACCATTCACGTCATGCCTGATACTCCAGATATTTTACTCTCCAAAGTAAACCAAGTCACCATGAGTGATGTAAGTAGACGAACAAAACAGAAAGGGTTTTTTTTTTTGTGGGGGAGGGAGAAGGCTGACCATTTTGGAACCCCAAAGGATCTCCATTCGGATCCAGTAACCAGGTGCTGTTGTTTTTCCTTTTCTTCATTTAGAAACTGTACAAAGCCGGCTGGGAAGAAGAAAAAAAGAAAGGCTATGATTTGAGGCCTGATGCTCTGTCCATAAAGGCTGCAAAGGCCTCTCGGGACATTGCCAGTGATGTAAGTCTTCCCCCTGGCTGCCTTTAGGCCAAGCAAAGGAGAGCAAACTAGGCACCCTGTGTGCATTCAGGAACTGTGGCTCAACTCTACTCAGTGTTTGTGGTAACACCATCCTGGATTGCAAATAGGACCCCTCCCTCCACCTAGTCCAAGCACCTTCTAACTTTTTGTTCATTCTTTACTGTAAGAAGCAGCAGAGACATTTTTTTAACTGCTTTTAGGCTATTCAAATCATTTACAGAAAATTTTCAGCCTCATGCCTGATTTTAGAGTTTGAATCACTTTGCCTACCACAAAGCTCATGCTACCCAATGACTGAGATTTTTGTTC
Organism: Perognathus longimembris pacificus; assembly: GCF_023159225.1. Taxonomy (NCBI): domain Eukaryota; kingdom Metazoa; phylum Chordata; class Mammalia; order Rodentia; family Heteromyidae; genus Perognathus; species Perognathus longimembris. The sequence goes on from NC_063164.1 coordinate 68,788,550, forward strand.
TCCTCCCTTCACCATTCCTATTGTTGTGCTTCCTTTTCTGTCCACAGTACAAATACAAGAAAGCCTATGAGCAAGCCAAAGGGAAACATATTGGTTTCCGGAGCCTGGAAGATGACCCCAAGTTGGTGCACTTCATGCAAGTAGCAAAGATGCAGTCAGACCGGGAATATAAGAAGGGCTATGAGAAATCCAAGACCTCCTTCCACACCCCGGTGGACATGTTCAGCGTTGTGGCAGCCAAGAAATCCCAGGAAGTGGCCACTAATGCCAACTATAGGAACATAATCCATACCTACAACATGCTACCTGATGCCATGGGCTTTGAATTGGCCAAAAATATGATGCAGATTCAAAGTGATGTATGTAAAAGCCACAACATTACAGAGCATTTATTTTAGAAAATAAGTAATGAGTGACTATAAATCAGAACTTCTTGAAAACCCTGAGAGAAATTTGTGTGCAATTTCCTGAGTTGTTTCATGTGTTACCTTAGATTGAATTTCTTTCTTTTAATAAGAGATATAATCTAGAAAGGAGTTTTAACTTTCTACTCTTTTTGCCACAATGCTGTTGGATTTTGGATCCAACAATGACAGCAAATCAGACATGGTTTCAGAATGAATGTACAGAAGGAAATAAACATAGCAAGGAGGATCAAATGGATGGAATCAAAGGGAACACATGACCTCACATAATTTGATAGTTCCAGCCCCTCATTCCCATCAGCTTTAATTCGCCGATCTCTAGGTTTGCAGTTAAACTATCTTCCTGATGGAATATTAGGGAGCTGATGACTGGGGCAGCTTGTGGAATCACAGACAGAGCTGTAATTCCAGAGTCAAGAGTTCAGCCAAAGAAACTATTGGTAACTGGAAAAAGTGAGTTTAACTTGAAATGTAAAAGGAGACAGCATTAAACCAAGCCTAGATCTCTCTTGGGGGAATGCCAAAGAGGTACATTGATGCCTAAATATGGTAGTTATACGGATTTGAGGTGAGGAAAATTTGCAACAAAATTTGCATGAAGTGCCAGTGTGGGGTTTGTTGTTTTTTTGTGTGTGTCTTAAGGAAGTTGTAATGGTAGTAGGTGATTAGAGACTTATAGATCTAAAGAGAAAAATGAGACTTCTAAAAGTCATCTATTGCTGGGCACCAGTGGCTCACACCTGTAACTCTAGCTACTCAGGAGGCTGAGATCTGAAGATTATTGGTTGAAAGACAGAAGTGGAAGTTATGGAATATTACACACTGATGGTTCTTGGGTAGTTAGGATTTCTCCTCATCACTGAATTTTTTTTCCTCTTCTCCAGAATCAGTACAAAGCTGACTATGCCGACTTCATGAAGGGCATTGGATGGCTCCCTCTTGGCTCCCTAGAAGCTGAGAAAAACAAGAAAGCCATGGAGATTATTAGTGAAAAGAAGTATCGCCAGCACCCAGACACTTTGAAATATTCTACATTGATGGACTCAATGAACATGGTTTTGGCCCAGAATAATGCAAAAATTATGAATGAAGTAAGTCTTCCCATAATGCAGTGTTACTGATCAGACAAAATGCAGGTATTTAATCTACAGGTTTTGCTAACACAGTTGCAAGGGCTCACACTTGAGACTTCCTTTACCTTGAAAAAAGGTATTATAGTCTTAAAATAAAGAATAGAAATTATACCCAATTAGAATCTCTGAAAATAAATAGAATCCCTTTTCTTAATGCTCATCTTGAAATTTCTTTGGCTATGTTGACTTATGAAATAGTAACACCTCTGTACAATACTTTAATAACAATAAAATTACATTTTAAAAAACCATGTGCCATACTGTCCCTCAAAAAATAAAATAAAAATCTCACAGACTGTGGAGGCTGGCTTCAAACCATGATTGTGAACTCACCTCTCACCCTCCTGAATAGCTAGGATTACAGGTGTGAGCTACTAGCACCTGGCTAATATAATATATATTAATAATAAATAGTATATATAGAAAGTATGTAATATATAATACATAATAGCATATATTATATATACCGAAAGAGAAATGGATGATATATACATACTAAATGAGATCTTCTTAAGATTTTAAACATTTCTTTATATTTTGTCTCCAGCACCTCTATAAACAAGCATGGGAAGCTGACAAGACCAAAATCCACATCATGCCTGATATCCCACAGATTATTTTGGCCAAAGCAAATGCAATTAATATGAGTGATGTAAGTATAATTCTCTCTTTTGAACCAGTAAGAAACTTGCCCATTCTAATTTTGTTTTGCTAAAGTTTGGAGTAAGTGGGAGAAGCAATTAGGCATTTGGAGGATTTTGTTCTGGGCAAACATACACCAAAGCAAGAGACTTAGAAGTTAATGATAAGGTTTGGGGCAAGAGGATGAGCAGGAAGTATGAGTCCCAGGATTTCATTCTGAGGGAGCCCCTGGGAGCCACCCAAGCTTTTGGGTGGTCTTAAACAAGAGATGTAAATGGAAAGGGAAAAATAAAGAAATTAGTGTGACGCCCCTCCATAAGGAATATGAAACCCTTGTTAGAAAATACACTGGGGTTTTGTTTCATTTCCTTTCTCAGCCTGATCATAGTTGTTAGAAAATTCTCTTCTAGGAGTTTTTCTGTTCTTTGAATTCCATTAAGATTTGGAATTACTGACTTTCTGGTAGAATCCACATAATTTTATAAATAAAAGTTGATTATAAAGTAATGTTGGATTTTATGAAGATAGCTGTTTTGTAATCTTTTAAGTATAAAATACACCCTCTTCAATGTACATTTATAAAAGGTGACTAGTACTGTTTATATTTATGAAAAATAGGTTTGAATTTAAGCATTCCATCTCCCATATGATTGTTCTTTATAAGGACACTCAGCTGTTGAACCACCAATGAAGCCTTCTGTCTCAAACAAAAAGAATGTCACAGAGCTAACTTATTGTCCTAGAATAATTCAGATGCCCCTATGTAAAAGAATTATTCTTGGGGGCTGGGGATATGGCCTTAGTGGCAAGAGTGCTTGCCTCGTATACATGAAGCCCTGGGTTCGATTCCCCAGCATCACGTTTGCAGAAAACGGCCAGAAGTGGGGCTGTGGCTCAAGTGGCAAAGTGCTAGCCGTGAGCAAAAAGAAGCCAGAGATGGTGCTCAGGCCCTAAGTCCAAGGCCCAGGACTGGCAAAGAAAAAAAAATTATTCTTTTTTTTCTCTCTTTACAGAAAATCTACAAACTTTCTTTGGAAGAGTCTAGAAAGAAAGGCTATGATCTCAGAACAGATGCAATTCCTATCAAAGCTGCAAAGGCTTCCCGAGATATTGCAAGTGATGTAAGTATAAAGAAGATGGTCACCCGGGTGGGGTTTTCAGTCAACCAAAATAATAAGGGAAACATCCACTGGATAAAATAGGAAAAACACATGTGCCTGCTAACAATAGACTCATTGTGGTCTATGAATTCCTCTTAGCTTGGGTCATGTGTTTTCTCTGGTATTTCTGAAATGCAAAACACAAACCATATTATAGTCCTCATAGATATCAGCTCCCATCTCAAGAGATTACAGTGAGTCCACTTCGAATTCTCTTACCAAGGCATGCACAATAGAAATCCAAAGACATTCACCAAGTTTTCATGGGGAAAGTCTGGTGGTCTTGCCGTCTCCCTCCTAGGACCTGACTTCCCAAGAGTAGGCCTTGTGGAATGTTGTACTGGGGAGTGCTGAATAATGGGCTGATGATCTGATTTTCAGGTAATGATTTGTAGACTAGTTGTTAAGCCTTTGATATCTTGATGTCATCTGTGGAGGCAGAATTTACACCATAGAAACTGGCAAGCACTACACATTACTGCTCCCTCCACCTCCAGCAATATTATGAACCAACATGGCACTATCATAACACATTTCCTTTTATGAAATACATTTCATTGCTCAAAAACTCTACTCCCGGGGCTGGGGATATGGCCTAGTGGCAAGAGTGCCTGCTTCGGATACACGAGGCCCTAGGTTCGATTCCCCAGCACCACATATACAGAAAACGGTCAGAAGCGGCGCTGTGGCTCAAGTGGCAGAGTGCTAGCCTTGAGCGGGAAGAAGCCAGGGACAGTGCTCAGGCCCTGAGTCCAAGGCCCAGGACTGGCCAAAAAAAAACAAAAAAACAAAAAAACAAAAAAACTCTACTCCCAGGGACTACTCAGTAACTTGGAAATGACAGATGTAGCACATTTTAAGGTATTCTTTCCTGGTCACCTTCCAAGTAGTACTTTGTCCTTCTTCTTCCTTCTCTGCATTTTTCCAACCTAAACACCATATCCCACTCCCTTTGTCCTGAGAGTCACAAATTCTTCTCCTTCCATTACACTCAAGCTATTCTACTTTTCCGGCTTCTGTTCTATAACTCACAAACTCCACTTTGTGAGGAGTCAGGTAGAATAAGAATCTCCCCCCCATGTATCACAATCTCCCCTCCATAAAAGTTAGGGTGGTAAGTAGGACAATTTCTTCCCCAGTATACAAGTTTAAAGAATCTTGAAAGAAATGCCACAAATGTAAAACTATGCTATAATTATACTATACATTTTATAACTGAACCTATTCCCATCAGGGAATCACTACTTGTTGGTTTCTAAGGACAACATCAAGCTGCTTAGACCACCTTGCTTTTTATCTTGTGGTACTTTTATTCATGTAGCACTAAATCATGTATAAGCCAGTGTGGTACGGCATCCACACAAGTTACCTCACAAGTCATTCACCTCTCTGGTTTCAGCATGTAATCATATATAAAATGTGGGCTGTAATGAGAATTTTGCTATCTACCTCCCAAGGTGTAGTTGTAAAAATTCAGTTATATAGGTAAATGTCAGAATTTTTTAATGATTTGAGTGTGCTACATGAGTATCAATTTTATGAAATAGAATATTGATACTAGAATGGTAATCAGCCAAGAGATGTGTTCTTCATATACATCCATATTTCCTTCACAGTATAAATATAAGTATAATTATGAAAAGGAGAAGGGGAAAATGGTTGGTTTCCGCAGTCTGGAAGATGATCCTAAATTGGTCCACTCCATGCAAGTAGCCAAGATGCAGTCTGATCGAGAGTACAAGAAAAACTATGAGAAGACAAAGACGAGCTACCACACCTCTGCCGACATGCTGAGTGTAACTGCCGCCAAGGATGCCCAAGCCAACATCACCAATACAAACTACAAACGCCTGATTCACAAGTACATCCTCCTTCCAGATGCCATGAACATTGAACTGACCAGGAATATGAATCACATACAGAGTAATGTAAGGCTGCTGTTCTAGTTGGGTGATACTTGAACCTCTGGCATGGGAAAGGAGATACTTTTGAACCATACTTTGGTGTGTAAATTCACAGTTTGTCTCTCCTTTTTATAGAACGAATATAAGCAGGACTACAATGAGTGGTACAAAGGGCTTGGCTGGAGCCCAGCTGGTTCCTTAGAAGTGGAAAAGGCCAAGAAAGCAACAGAATATGCCAGCGATCAGAAATACCGCCAGCATCCTAGCACCTTCCAGTTTAAGAAGCTGACTGATTCCATGGATATGGTGCTAGCCAAGCAGAATGCGCATACCATGAACAGGGTAGGAAGAACTGTTGCTTTTCCCCAGAGCTCCCATGTGAGGAAAGGCTAAAAGGCCCTTATTCTTGTTTAGAAACTGAACTCAGGTCCACCACTTCTACGCCGTAGCAAATCATTCAAGAGCATTGTCCTATGCTATTTTCCAGGGTCCATGTGTAGTTTTGCCTTCCGTTGCTCTTCTAATTGGGTTAGAAATTACTTATATTTCTTAGAATGAGATATTTCTTGAAATGAGATATTCATTCTTAGAATGAAATATTATGAAATTGCATGAGGAAGCAAGGAGGGAGGTAAAGGAAAGTGATAGCAGGGATTATTGATTGGAAAGCATTGTATACTGAGTGAAAATGTCACAGTGAAATTCCCCTTGCATAGCAAATGTATGCTGATAAAAAATTAAAATTTTTTTTTTGCCAGTCCTGGGGCTTGAACTCAGGGCTAAGCACTGTCCCTGGCCTCTTTTTGCTCAAGGCTATCACTCTACTGCTTGAGCCACAGCGCCACTTCTGGCTTTTTCTGTGTATGTGGTACTGAGGACTCAAACCCAGGGCTTCATGCATGCAGGGCAAGCATTCTACCCCTAAGCCATATTCCCAGCCCGCCCCCCAATTTTTTTAATTCATTTTTACACACTAAACTTTAGTCTTTTAAATTAAATTTATTATTCTTATTTTCTTTAAAGATTTATACAAAGGGGTCCCAGTTGAACATATTGATTTTGAGTACCATGTATCTTGATTAGTGTCACCCCTCCCACCCTTCTTCTTCTGCTGCTCTGAGCATCTAAGAAATTATGTCTTACTTTCATTTACATATAAATGATGTAAAATATATTAAATATTATTTTTAAGTCTATACTTGAAGTGGACCTGTGGCACATACCTATAATCCCAGCATTCAGAAAACAGATGCAGGACCAAGGCTGGCCTCAATATCTCTTCTAAGTCATGTGTTCTTTTCGCTATTTACTACTTTAAGTAAAGTGCCTTTAAATACTCCATATTTTCTGTTTGGACTACACAACTGTTCAGATTTCAAATATCTTTTTTCCCCACTCCCTAGCATTTATATACTGTTGATTGGAATAAAGATAAAACCAAGATTCATGTGATGCCTGATACACCTGATATTTTGCAAGCAAAGCAGAATCAAACACTCTATAGTCAGGTAAAAGTACATGGTCTTCTATTTTCTTTAAAACTTCTGCATTTATAATGTGCTGTAGTTAGAAATAGTGATGTAAGTAAGATAATGGGAAGGAGTGACTGAGTGTCTAGTTCACCCAATGAGGCTGCACAAGGGAGCTAATGCTCCAGCTGCAGCTGTGTGCTCCATTGAGGTGGCAACTATTTTGTTTATCTCTGTGTTTATATGAAATAGGAAATCAATAGCTCACTGCTGAAACAAGAATTGGATCTAACAGAGCTGATAGGAGTTTTGGCTTTGGCATTTTTTAGTTGCTTGGTTAAATCACCTACGAGCTAAACCTTAGTTCCTCATTCCAAAAATTAGTATCATAAAAGTGCTATGACATTAGATTGCCACAGGATCAAATGAGAAATTATGTGTAAGGCTCTAAGCAAAGCTCATTAGAAAGTATTAGATGATGATTTGCTACTTTTATCACTACTAAGATTTTAACAAACATACATCCATACAATGGATTTGACTTAGAAAGGCCAATACAGTTATTGTGATGTATAACTTTTATCATTAAATATTTAGAATTCCATGATTTTGTTGTCATTTTTATTATCTTAGTACCAGTGTTTAAGACAAGTGACTATAGTGAGAAGCAGAAAGAAATGTTAAACCTGATATGGTCATATAGTTGTTGAAAAATACTATCAGGGAGTCTCAGAGCCAAAATGAAAAATAGAAACAGAGCCATATCAGCTGATGCTGTTGTTCTATCAAATGGCGTATCTTTATCTTTAGAGCTGAGGTAGATTAAGTTAGAATTTGATAAACACTCTATATAAACTTGTGCTTAAGAATCTACTTTTAATGTAGAAAGAATAATGCTAAAATTTTTCTTAATTTTCAGAAACTCTATAAGCTTGGATGGGAAGAAGCATTGAAGAAAGGTTATGATCTCCCGGTTGATGCCATTTCTGTACAGCTGGCCAAATCTTCAAGAGACATTGCTAGTGATGTAAGTACCATGGTGACTTTTGTAAGGTACATTTATAACTCCCTTTGGTGACTGAATGGTGGTAACTATTTTTATAGAAAGTCTTACATTTTCAAAATGCAGTGTTGCTCCCTTCATCTTATCCTGCGTCTATCTTACCCAAGTTCACTCTTCTTTATCAGTGTTCAAACATCAGTAGGTGCTTCTTGATTATAGCCTGGGCCAGAGGTAAAGATCCATGACACTAAGATGTTGTTTTGAGATACTATGAAATAATTAAGATTTGAAATTAATTTTTGTGTTTCCTACTAGGCTATTTTAAATAAATTCCAAGTACCAGCTAATAAGTCAATCTCAAACATACAATAAAAATACCTCTCTATATGTACATATTTAAAAATTAACTACAAATTACTTCTATTTATGCCATTTGTTTACTAACATAATTATGATAATAGCATAGAAAATCCTGGAAATTTCAGGAGTTTATATTTATGATACAATTGAGCATCTGGTCCAAAACTCATAGAAAAAGGGTACTTGCACTACAAAAGACTTCTAATTATAATTAGAAATGGTGCACATTTGCAAATAAACTAGATAAAGTTCCTAGTGATATGTAAACTTTTATATGCTATACTTAGATAAAATGTATATAGACAAATAGTTCATTTTAGTCCATAGTAATAAAGTCCATAATAATAAAGGATCATGGTTTTAGAGAATAAATTACTAAAATCATAGGGAAGCACAACTTTGTTGTTTTCTTTTTTTGTCAGTAATGGGGCTTGAACACAGAGCTTGGGCACTGTCTATGAGATTTTCTTGTTGTTTGTTTGTTTGTTCAAGGCTAGCACTTTACCATTTGAGCTGCTGTCTATGAGATTTTCTTGTTGTTGTTTATTCAAGGCCAGCACATAACCATTTGAGCTGCAGCTCCACTTTTTCACTGTGTGTGTGTGTGTGTGTGTGTGTGTGTGTGTGTGTGTGTGTGTGTGTGATTAATCGGAGATAAGAGTCTCATAGACTTTCCTGCCCCACCTGGCTTCAAATTGTAATCCTCAGATCTCAGCTTCCTGAGTAGCTAGGATTACAGGCGTGAGCCAAGTACTCCTGGCTGGGGAACACAACTTCTTAACCAAAATCTCTAAAACAAAAGAATGACTTGATTCAATAGGTCAGTTAAAGTACAGAGTAGAAACAATGTCTAAAACAAAGAATCTGACACCAAATTCCAATAATAGTAAAGACAATTCTAGCTAATTCAAGGGTGGCGCTCAGAAGCATGAGGAAATGTATTATTATTATTATCCACATCTAGCTTTCAGGTCAACACTTCATTAAAGTGAGTCACTATAATGATGATCCTAAAATGATAATGATGTTTGAATGTTCCCCAGAAATTCAACTCATTTCATTTAAACTGTGTGCTAATGATAACTTAGGAATTAAAAAAAAACATTAGTATTTCAGAACAATCTAGCATTCGATAAACCTAATTTCTTTTCTATGAACTCATTACTTAGAATCTTTAGAAGTCTTATACTAAAATTAACTATAAGTGAACTTTTCCACTGTAGAAATTGTATTTCCTGAGAGTCAAATGATTCATATATATTCATATATATTAAACTTCAGCAAATTAGAAGTCTTTTTGAGTGTAATTTAATAAATTAGAAAAATAGAAATTAGATGGTAACTGTTCAGTCCAACCTAGGAGTCAACATTCAACCTTGTCTCAACACCCAACAGTCTCTGGATATGTAGATAGTTACTAATTTCAGAATCCTTCGGGACAAGTCATGTCCTTCTTAGACCCTCTTTGTCATTATACACATCCTTATTTCAAACTTCAATATTTTGTCAATCAACTCTAGTTCTCTGTTCTAGAACAAAACTAGTTCATTTCCTCTTTTATGTTATAAACTCTTCAAACATTCTACATTTCTTCTTCATTCTCCTTGTTGTTTTAATTTGACATAAGTTCTTCAATTAGTATTTCATGTAATTAGTAGTCTAATCTAGTTGTTTTGTCTCTCAAAATGCCTCTTAAAATAGTGCCTCACAGGGTGGTAGAACCAGCACCTGTATCATGTCCTGGTGAATAAAAATTTGTTTTCATCACTTCAAGGGAAAACTCCATTCCACTTAGCAGTCACTTTCTTACTATTTCCCTCCACTGCCTAGCAACTATCACTATGCTTTCTGGATTTATGGATTTACCTATGCTGAATGTTACATATAAGTGAAATCTTACACTATGTCACTTTTTGTGTCTGGTGTTTTTCAGCTAGCATAATTTGTTTAGATCAGATATGTAGCACGTATCTGCTCTTCATTTCTTTTTCTGATTAAATATTCCATTGCAAATATCCATCATATTTTACTCATCCATTTATCCAATGATATATATTGGTCTTATTTCCAGTTTTGGCTGAAGTTTGAGATTTGTGTAGGAGGGAAAGAAGACAAATTGGTATTGTGAATCAAACTCTTAACAACTATTCGTGTACTTGTAAAAAATTACAGTGCCTCAAAATTTAGTATTGTTTTAATACAGGAGATTAAGCCAGAGTAAATGAGCTGCTGGTGTACATTTATCTGTACTACATACAGAATTCGTGGCACTACTTATTGTATTAGTAATTATGTCAGATTGTCCATATTGAGGATAAAAATCAACTCAAAGTACTGAACACTTTTAATATATGTAACAATAAAGTAGATATCATGAGAGAGTAGAACCCGCTCTATGAGTTATGACATGCTCAGGAGCTAACAAGTAAATGACATTAGATTACTGTCAATAGCACTGATACTACTTTTTTAAAATTGAATCTTAATATTAGATTTTTCTTTCACTTAAATTTAGGTAACTCATTTTTACTTCTTTGGAAGTACATTGCTCTCTTGTGGAACTTTTAAATTTTATATTTTAAGCCATCTGTGGACATAAGACATTGATATGTGACTGATTATCTGATATGACCAGAGCCAGACCTCTGAAAATCCTGCTACAGAGTAAATTTATCTACAGTGTTAAGCCTGTTCAGCAAGCCATGTACTTAACAATTTTTCTACCATCCAACCTATATTTTCCCAATAAGATTATCATTTCCAAAAGAATATATAACAAGGATTTTAGGAAATGTTATCCTGAAGTCAGTCTTCACTATTATCTAGCACATATTTATGCCTCTAGTTGGAATTTATTAATTCCTCATGATAACTTCTCTTGCTAATCAATGACATCAGGTTTCTTTGGAAACCTCCACTTAAATAGGAAATAAGAAAACTTTTCTTGTCTAAGTTAGCACAAATATCTCTTCTCTTGTTTCGGTGTTTGAAAACAAATAAGAAAATGGGACAAATTTATCTTAACTTGACCTTTGTTTGTGTTGATGTACTGATTTCCTTTTATTTCAGTTTAAATACAAACAAGGCTACAGGAAGCAACTTGGACACCATATTGGATTCCGGAGTGTCCAAGATGACCCAAAACTTGTGTTGTCAATGAATGTAGCCAAAATGCAGAGCGAAAGAGAATACAAAAAAGACTTTGAAAAGTGGAAAACCAAGTATACCAGCCCAGTGGACATGCTGGGGGTGGTGCTGGCCAAGAAATGTCAGGCCTTGGTTAGTGACGCGGACTACAGGCACTACCTGCACCAGTGGACATGCCTGCCGGACCAGAATGATGTTATCCAAGCTAAAAAAGTGTATGAACTACAAAGTGAGGTCAGTGTTTGTTACATTAGTTTCTTTATGTGATGCTTCATGCTTTGTATTAATAGCAATATAGTTATAGAGAGCAGAAATTAGAGGAATTATCAATGTAAATCTAAAATGCATCTGTTTGTAATGTGTATAGTCACTTAACCCAAAGGGCCACGTGAAGACAAGATTTTGATGGCTTCCTTTATCCTTTCACAGAATATGTATAAGTCTGACCTTGAGTGGCTGAAAGGTATAGGATGGAGTCCTCTAGGCTCTTTGGAAGCAGAAAAGAACAAGCGGGCTTCAGAAATCATCAGTGAAAAGAAGTATCGCCAGCCTCCAGACAGAAACAAGTTTACCAGCATTCCTGATGCCATGGACATAGTTCTGGCAAAAACAAATGCCAAAAATAGAAGTGATGTGAGTAATCCTTTAAAAAAATCAATAAAATGGATAGTGTCTGCTACCTGGAAGTTTCTCAATAGTATACACTTAATAAAAGAGTAGAATAGAAAAGCATTATTTTCCACAGGACAGCATCATGTTTTATATTGGTTTACTTTACATCCACTTGTGGAATAATATAAAAATATTTTGGTATCAATTTTAGTCAATCAAATTTCTTTAATCAGAATGTAATGAGAAAATTATTGAACATGCTTTTTCCTGTGAAACTTCAGAGCATTAAAGACATAATTTTATTTTTGGTTAGGATTGAGTACATGAAGAGGAGATATTATATAGGCAAAGTGGAAATATTGTCAAGAGTGTTTATCTGCCACATGTAGTGGCTTCAGGGGCAGCCAGGGCTACTTAGTGAGACCTTCTTTCTCTGTCTCTGTCTCTATCTTTATCTCTGTCTCTCTGTCTCTTTCTCTCTCTATATATGTGTGTGCGTGTATATATGTGATATATATATATATATATATATATATATATATATTCTCCCAAGAGGAGAAAGGCTACTCATCACAACTCAACTAAATAGCTTAACCTTGAACATTAAAAACATTACAAAATAGGTATTTTATATATATATATGTCTTAGAGAATCTAAAAATGTACATGCATATATGATCTAAATATGCATAGTATAAATACATATATATACATATAGTATATACTATAGAATGTGCTGTGTATTCTACCTATATCATATATATGAAGAGTTTTCTATAACATGCAGGCCCTTATTCCGCTCACTTTTGCAATTTTGTTTTCCAAAAGCTGTAGTAAATGCTGACCTGTCAGCCTCACTATGAATATTTAAGTACCCCTTCCTTCATTTTTTTTTGTTTTTACTATGGCACTTTTAATCTAAAGGATTCATAAAGCACACATCTGTGCAAAATAATTTCCCCTTCTTAGAATCTTTTTCCTCTCCATGAAGCTCTGAACTTAGAATAAGGTGACCAAGAGAAAAACTGTAGATCATAAAGTTGCTATATGTACCCTCTAACAGTGTGGGGTAGTTACAGAGATGCTGAGACACTAATTCTCTTGGGCCCAGCAGAACCAGGACCAGCTAGGGTCCTTGAACCTGCTGTCTCGTCTTTGGAGTTTATCTATCCCACTATAAACACATTTTTTTTCCTGATACAATAGGATGGGAGTGGCACGTGCCATTAAATCAACAGAATGTTTTAGTGGGTCTCAGTAGGAACAATTTTGTCCCACAAGAGACATTAGACACAATATAGAAATATTTCTGCTTGTTGTAACTTGGAGGTGGCATGCTACTGGCCTCTAGTGGATAGAAACCAGGGATGCTGCTGAAAATCCCACAATGCATAAGACAGCCATGGACACCAAAGAATCATCTGGTGTACAGCACTAATAGTTGGAAGACTGAGAAACTGTGGTGTTGGGAATGAATCGGAAAGGTGGGAGCAGAACTGGGATAAATGTAGGCAAAAGTTAGTGAACTTCCCTGTGCTTTGGACTTGGAGGTCTTAATCAGTTTCTCTGGTTTATATGCACTGAAGTAAGCATCTTGGAAAAGAAGAAAATGCCAGTCCCACATGTCTCACACTATACCTCTCAAAGGTACATTGATAAGTATGAAAATACACTGGAATAATTTCAGTAATACATAGAAGTTAAAAGATAATATAGACCTCATATTTTTCATCCTGATTACACAAATATTACTATTTTAACACATTTTGTTTCCTATCTCTTCCTCCTCCTCTTTTTCATCCTCTTGCTCATATCTGTGAGATAGTGAGTTACTTCATGAGGCCACATTACTCCTAAATACTTCAGAGTGTGTATCTTGCTAATAAGGTCCTTCTCCTACATAACAATGTGATGATCAAAATCAAGTAATTAATGTTGATGTGATACAAAATTTGTTCAGTTGTACCACTATTATCCTTTATTCTAAAAGAAAAACTTGTCCCTGGCTCAGAATCCAATCCACGATCATATATTTTACTTGCCTTTACTATATTATACTGACATATTTCTTCACTATGTCCTGTCTTTCAAGTCCTTAAATTTGTAAAAAGAGAAAAAAACAGGCCAATTATTTTGTAGAATCCTATCAGTTTTAGTCATTTTTATGTCCTTATTGATTTAGAAGGATGGCAGATGTTGTGTCTTCCCTCAGAACTTCCTCTCAGGGATACATCATATCAAGTTGTCCCATTGCTGATCATTTTAACTTTGATCATTGATTTTTAAATTAAACTTTAAATTATTATGCCTGATTCATCCACTGTCAAATTACTGTTTCATCCTTTGTAGTTGATAAAAATAATATCTTATAGGGAGATTTTCCAACACTTTAAATATTCCTGTTTTTCAAACTTTTATTTCTTTTAATTTCAGTTAATGTGTAAATTTTTTTTTAGATTTGAATTTTTGTTTCTTTTTTTTCTTTATTGTCAAAGTCTTGTACAGAGGGGTTACAGATTCATATGTAAGGCAGTGAGTACATTTCTTATTCAACTTGTTACCTCCTCCCTCATTTTCCCCCCTCCCACTCCCCCTCTCCTTCTCCCACACCATGAGTTATACAATTGTTCACACCAAATGGTTTTGTAAGTATTGCTTTTGGAATGGTTTGTCTTTTTATCCTTTGTCTCTTGATTTTGGTATTCCCTTTCCCTTCCCTAGTTCTAATACACGTATATACAGTATCCAGGGTACTAAGGTCAGATACAGTGATATCAGGGCTAAAACCATGGGAAGGGAATGTGGGAGAAAAAAAAGAATGTTGGAAATAATTACAACAATGATATACCAATAATGTGTGAAATTTTTGAGTCCTCTTTGTCTTCTGCTAAAGACAGGGATATAGATGGTTTTAGGACATCTGCATAATATTGATAAACTTCTAAACAGTCCTTTTAGGAATCCTCAAATGATCAAATTTCTTATCCTCCAAAATAATTGTATAGCAATGTAAGCCACATCTATGTCTAGAACATGTAAGCCTTCATTTCTAGACATACATTGAATAAGTCATCTTTTGAGAAGACAAGAGGGTTTTCCCAATTAAACACTGAGGAAGATTTTTACATCCTGAAAGAAGTACATCTCCATTCCATTTGAAATTGGCAAAGGTTCTACTTCAGTTGATTTCTTATGGACAGTATTATATGGAACTTTGGAAAGGAGATCCATAATCTACATCTTGAAGGGGGTTATATCCTAGATATGTCAAGAAAACTGCAATTATAATGTTTAAAGCACATGAACTCAGCATTTTGCTTGAAGCCAACTATGTCATGTACTAATCTTAAAAAAAAAACACTGAAAAATTCTTATTTCTTATTTTAGAGACTTTACAGAGAAGCTTGGGACAAGGACAAGACTCAAATCCACATCATGCCGGATACACCTGACATTATGCTGGCTAAGGCAAACTTAATCAATACTAGTGATGTAAGTTTCCAAATTCAGCCTGCATTTTCAGGAAGTTCAGTTTAATTGCTAAGTCCAAGAAGTTAAAAGTTCTTTTGAGGGCTGGGGATATAGCCTAGTGGCAAGAGTGCCTGCCTCATATACATGAGGCCCTGGGTTCGATTCCCCAGCACCACATATACAGGAAATGGCCAGAAGTGGCGCTGTGGCTCAAGTGGCAGAGTGCTAGCCTTGAGCAAAAAGAAGCCAGGGACAGTGCTCAGGCCCTGAGTCCAAGCCCCAGGACTGGCCAAAAAAAAAAAAAAAAAAGTTCTTTTGAATTTCTGAATCATTTTCATTTGCAAATGACATGAGACTTGTATTCCCTATTTGCTGACTTCTAGATTGAACTTCTAGATCATTGACTTCTAGATCATCATTTAAGTATTCCTTAACTTGGGCAGAGTTGGAGAACTGTGCTTTATGTTCCTATATTTTATTATTGTATATCTCATTAGAATAAACTGAATTATTTCTTTTTTTGTGGTACCAGGGTTTGAACCTGGGGCCTTTGCTTGCCAGATAGTTGTTCTACCACTTGAGCCATGTCCCAGCCCCAAAATGAATTATTTCACTCTCCCATATATAAGCAGGTCTTATTTATGAGCCCAGATGATTCTCTCCAGATCTGCATTATTTTCATTAGTATCAACATGTATTCACTGAAACTTTGAATGAGCACACAAAACTCATGCCAGAGAATTTTATTAATTTTATTCTCATCACAGAATAATCTCCTGAGATATGTATGTGTAAAAATAATTATTTAAAATAACAAGTTATAAAATCCAGTAGAACAACTAAAGTATTTTTTAGTTTAAATTTATCTTTAATCTGGCTGCTCATGGTACATGCCTATAACTCTAGCTATTCAGGAGGCTGAGATCTGAAGATCATGGTTCAAAGCCAAGCCTGGGCAGGAAAATCCTGAGACTTGTTTCCAATTAATCACCAACAAGCCAGAGGTAGAACTGTGGCTAGCCTTGAGGGAAAAAAAAAAAAGCTCTGGAACCATGCTCAGGCCCTGAGTTCAAGCCCCAGGACTTGAAAGTTATCCTTAAGTAATTATACAAAGGAGTTTTTAAGTCAACATGTCAGTTTATGAGTACAATGCCTCTTGATCCATGAGAGTAATTATACTATTGAGGAATGTGTTGGAAAATTACTCCAAGAGCTAAAATATAAACCTGGATCCAAGATCAACAGGCATTTAAACAATCTAATTTTTAAATAAAATGCATTTAATTTATATTCTCATTATTTCTGTCACATATCTGCAGAAACAACATTTTATACATAAGGTTTTCTATCTCAGTAATTAAAATATTTAAATATTAAATTTTAAAAGTGATGAAGACTGTGCCTTACCTACAGATAGTGATCCTTCTTCAGAGTGACCTGTAGCATGAAGCAGTTACTGTTTCACGACACATTAGCCATGCAGAAGCAACCACCCCTTATGCACAATTTTCCTCCCTTATAAGATTAAGGTGGAAAGGCTCTTACTCTAGCAGCTTATAATGAAGTACTCCACATTAATTGGAAAACAGCTCCTAAATTATAATCCATTTTTTTTTCTAACACTTGGCCTCTGTTGCATTCTCATAAGTAGTGGGGAAGAACTGACACTTAATTTTCTACATTGAGGAAATCAAAGAACTTAAAAGTTTAAAATGGGTTCATTAGCAATATGTAGCCATAATTTCCAATTACTTTTGAGTTTTCTAGAGCACAGACACTATTCTCATGAACTATTAAAACATTTAGCACTTTGGACTCATTACACTGCTGTTGTTTATGATAAGTCATTTTCCCGAAAGTGATCATCTTTTTCTCCCAACAGAAACTCTACCGAATGGGTTATGAGGAGCTGAAGAAAAAAGGTTATGACCTCCCTGTGGATGCTATTCCAATCAAAGCCGCAAAAGCATCTCGGGAAATTGCTAGCGAAGTAAGACTTTATCTCCCACTGATATTGATTGCATGCAATTTATCATTTCAAAGCAATCTTAATGTAATTATAAATTGAACAAAAACTCCTAAGGGCTAATAAATTAAAGCCGAATGAAATGATCCTAGGTATGCAGTTGTATGATGGGGATAAGATTAAGGGTACATTTATTATATATGGAATTTATAGCTGATGTTAGCCTTTAATCCGTCTTATTTGAAAGCCGATATTTTTGGCTCTCCAGGCTTGTAAGACCTTAAGAGTTAATGAGCTTTGTAATTTGCCACAAGGATGACAACAAAAGTTAATTTTGAAAGGAATTAAACATCCTTTTTTTTTTCCATTAGTACAAGTACAAAGAAGGTTTTCGCAAACAGCTGGGCCACCATATCGGAGCCCGGAATATTAAAGACGATCCTAAAATGATGTGGTCCATGCACGTGGCCAAGATCCAGAGTGACAGGGAATACAAGAAGGACTTTGAGAAGTGGAAAACCAAGTACAGCAGCCCAGTAGACATGCTGGGGGTGGTGCTGGCCAAGAAGTGCCAGACCTTAGTCAGTGACGCTGATTACAGACACTACTTGCATCAATGGATTTGCCTGCCAGACCAGAACGATGTCATCCATGCTCGACAAGCCTATGACCTCCAGAGTGATGTGAGTCTAGGGTTTTCCTTTGCTAGGTTACGTATTTTGTCTGCTTTCCTAAGTATCAAAGTTCTCCTGAAGTGAAGGGAGTTGAGTCTACAGTACTAAATTCCACTGCCCTGGATTAAGGCCCAAAAGGTGTTCTGACACCCAGGCAACTGTAGGTACCACTATCGTTCCACAGAAAAAAGAGACAAATGCCCCCAGGGGCTTCAATGTATGCGCCCAGATTGCTAATCTAGTCATTGAAAATTTGACACATTCTCTACATGCTTTTGTTAAGGGTTTTCTGCAATTTAATATGCATTAAAAACAACAAAATATTCCAATTAGAAGTATATTTTGTTGATTTATAATTCATAGATAACTTTTGAAATTTTCTTACAATTCAAGTATTAACAATAATATAAGCCAGGGGCTGGTGGCTCACACCTGCAATCCTAGCTACTCACGAGACTGAAGATTGCAGTTCAAAGCCAGCCTGGCAGGAAAGTCCATAAGACTCTTATCTCTAATAAACTACTCAAAAAAGTCTGGAAGTGGCACTGTGGCTCAAGTGGTAGGGTGCTGCCCTTGAACCAAAGAAGCTCAGGAATAGTACCCAGCCCCTGAGTTCAAGCCCCAGGACTGGCACAAAAATAAAATAATGGAATATACTTTGAACTTGTACTTCTTTAGAATCATATGCTTAGCATTTAGTGATTTATCACTTGAAATTTCAGAATTTGTACAAGGCTGATCTTCAATGGCTAAGAGGCATTGGCTGGATACCTACTGGTTCTCTTGAGGATGAGAAGAACAAAAGAGCTACTCAGATTTTGAGTGACCATGTTTACCGTCAGCATCCAGATAAATTCAAGTTTTCCAGCCTAATGGATTCCATACCTATGGTGTTGGCAAAAAACAATGCTATTACCATGAACCACGTAAGTCTTTCTTAGCATGAGGGAGGTCTTTTGGGGGGTAGAACCTGAAATCTGTTTATATAAGAAAATTCATAAGTAGATAGCATGATATTAAAGTGGCTTTTAAGTAAATGTACTTCTTACCAATGCAAGATTGAAGGTGTAATAAATTTTCACTAAGAATCAGACGACTCTATAAATCCAATGTACAGACTACAAAATTAAGGAGAGAGAAAGAAAAAGTAGGTAGGGAAGTGATGGGTGAGAATGTAAAGGGTGACACTGATCAAGATACATTGTATTCACAAACTATTAAATGGCAACTCCTTTGCATTTAAAGATCATTTAAAAAATAAAACTAACAAGGATCAGATTATTCATTACAGATGTGTGCTTGTTGTGTCTTTGTTTTAGCACCTCTACACAGAAGCTTGGAATAAAGATAAAACTACTATCCATATTATGCCAGACACACCTGAAGTTTTACTAGCTAAACAAAACAAAGTGAATTACAGTGAGGTAAGCAATGTATTTATAGTACAAGATACATTTTCCTTACTATGTACTTTAAAAATCGAGCTTATGATTCTTTCTGTCTACTGCAGAAATTATATAAGCTTGGACTAGAAGAAGCCAAGAGGAAAGGCTACGACATGCGACTTGATGCCATTCCTATCAAGGCAGCCAAGGCCTCTAGAGACATCGCAAGTGACGTAAGTACAGCTGAGAAGATCTACTTTGAACATCACTTTGAGGGCTGGGAATATGGCCTAGTGGTAAAGTGCTTGCCTCGTATACATGAAGCCCTGGGTTCAATTCCTCAGCACCACGTATATAGAAAAAGCCAGAAGTGACACTGTGGCTCAAGTGGCAGAGTGCTGCTAGCCTTGAGCAGAAAGAAGCCAGGCACAGTGCTCAGGCCCTGAGTTCAAGCCCCAGGACTGGCAAAAAAAAAAAAACAAAAAAAAAACAAACGAATATCACTTTGTTTCTCTTGGACCTATAGTGGAGCAAGTGCACTATGAAATTAAAACCCTTCCTAATGGTTTATTATTTTTTAAGAACTAGATTAAAACAATAGTAATAAAATTCTCATATGAAAGTTAAATTCTAGCTATGGTTGAGCCCATAGCACCATCTCAAAATACATATAAGTCCTACTGAACCAAAACATTGAATGCTTGACTGTAGTAAAGATGTTATTTTTTTAGTTTTTTACATGACATGCTTCTTGTTAATAAACTCGTAGGGTTTCTTCCCAACCCTGCCTATGCCCTGTATACTAATGAATGTGTGAAAAATGGGTAAATAGGACACAGCTATTCAGAGTCGACCCACCCATGTGAACCACATGTTGTCTAGGTGCCCAGAAATTGGCTGCAAGCATTTTTTCCCCAACAGATAGATTTCCATGCCTTTCTAAAAATTGTTATGCTGTCATCTTTTGTCCATGAGATAGAAACATATTTTCCTTTATTTCAAAAATAATAAAGTAATTATAAATATAAGTGATCAGTAATCTGAGAAGGGTAAAATTGTTAATGTATGCCATATAATGAAATCCCTGTTGCTATTAAAGTCATGGTTATGGAGAATATTGAGTGACAGAAGAATGCTTGCATAATAACTGAGAAAGAAAACTAAACCTTATACAATGTCTGACTCATATTCTAATTTTATTGTCTTTCATATGCATGCACCACAAACAGTTTGCTCTAAGTAGGAGAATCCTGTTTTAATTTTATTTTTTTTTATTTTATTAACTAAATTTTGTTGACAAGGTGTTGTGCAAAAGGGGTACAGTTACATAATAAGGCAGTGAGTACATTTCTTGTGATATTTTACACCCTCGCTTTTCTTTCCCTTCCCTAGATCAGGTAGGCATATATACAATACCCAGTGTACCAAAATCATATACAGTAACCACATAGCGTATGCCAAAGGAGATTCACCTAGAACTTTAAATGTAACATCAACAATAAAATCCTCCTGTGTCCTTCTCTTGGAGTTGTTTTTGCTTATCCTTGTCTTATATGATCATATGTACATAGCTGTTGAGCTATGTGATCCACTGATAGGTCTATTCTAGACCTTTTTATGATTAGTAGTTGTTTGGTTTTTGTCTATTTCATTTATTTTCTAAATGGTTTATAACATGCAAATATCCATTGTATAACCAAAAGAAATATATTTGCTTTAGTTACTAAAATGACTTAGGGATGTTTTAACTAAAAGTCAAAACAGATAAATGACAACTTTTTTCTTCTTACAGTTCAAGTACAAAGAAGGCTACCGTAAGCAGCTCGGCCACCATATTGGTGCACGGGATATCCATGATGACCCCAAGATGATGTGGTCCATGCATGTGGCCAAGATCCAGAGTGACAGGGAATACAAGAAGGACTTTGAGAAGTGGAAGACCAAGTACAGCAGCCCAGTGGACATGCTGGGGGTGGTGCTGGCCAAGAAGTGCCAGACTTTAGTCAGTGACGCTGATTATAGGCACTACCTGCACCAGTGGACATGCCTGCCGGACCAGAATGATGTCATCCATGCTAGACAGGCCTATGACCTCCAGAGTGATGTGAGTACTGAGGATGATAGGAATGTGAGAAATTCATGAAGTGACTCCCCTTTGACAAGGTAATCATAGGTTGCTTCAAGCTCACCAGCCTCTGCAAGGAGGGAGTAGCACATCTGCCTTCTTTATGAGTATTCATCTTCTACCCTTCCAGACTTGCTGGCCTACTAAATTATATTTGCAAGGGGACTCAAACAGGGCTGGAGACACAGCCTTGGTGAATGTCTGCCTAGCAAGCATGAGGCCCTGAGTTCAAACCTCAGTGCTGCCAATAATAATAATAACAATAATAAACAGTAGTGTTCTTGGTTTCTTCTACTTTACATGAAAATACAGGGATAAATATTTATGGTATTTGTGTCAACAGAATATGTACAAGGCTGATCTCCAGTGGATGAGAGGCATTGGCTGGGTGCCCATTGGCTCTTTGGATGTGGAAAAATGCAAAAGGGCAACTGAAATTTTGAGTGACAAAATCTATCGTCAGCCTCCGGACCGATTCAAATTTACCAGTGTGACTGATTCTCTGGAACAAGTGTTGGCCAAGAATAATGCCATCACTATGAACAAGGTGAGTCTTCAAAATTCAGAGTGTGAACCTCAATCAAAGAAGGAGGGTGAATGAGCAAAGAAAGAAATGAGTACTGAGCAAGCAACAAAAGATGTCTATACAGTATCTATCCATCATCTCTCTCTCTCTAATCTATCATCTAATGTCTATTGGATGAATGTCACATTGTATTTTAATATTTCCCTTGTGACTGTGATAAAGATGACATATTAAGTCTTTGCATAAAAATGCTTATTCTTTCAACTGTCAAGTTTTTCAAATTATTAGAAGGTACTTACATCTTCTCCACTATGAACTCATTGAAGATGTTTATAAAACACAAAGTGTTTGTAAAATTCCATAACTTTATCTTTGTTGTTGTTGTTTACATAATTTTCCATGGTCCTGAAATTCCTATTAATTATGCCTTTTTTTTATCCTGATGGATTTATGTACTTTCTTTGACAGCGTTTGTATACAGAATCCTGGGACAAAGACAAGACACAGATCCACATAATGCCAGACACACCTGAAATTATGCTGGCAAGAATGAACAAGATCAACTACAGTGAGGTGAGAGCAGATGCTACTTCCTCCATGCTTGCACAGTTTTTTATTTCAATTATTTCAAGAGTGACATAATACTAAATGGCAGCTTTATAAGGAATCCCTTTTTTCTCACTTTATATAATTACCAACTTTTACATATCTTTATCACAATCATAAACATTCATTGTTATGAGAACTATAATTTTAAGGAGTACAGATTACAAACATAATTAGTTCAAATAGATTAAATAGACCATTTTCTTTCATTAGTTTTTGAAGTGAGGAAATTAACAATAAGCCAAATACATATGTATCTCATCTTAATATTAAAGCAAAGCTTTAGTAAATTTTTCATGTATGGTATTGGACTTAAGTTATAGTTTACAGACAGAGCCTGAACACTGTCTCTAAGCATTTTTGCCCAAGGCTAGTACTCTGCCATTCAGCCACACTTCCACTCTAGCTATTTGGTGGTTTATTAGAGATAAGAGTCTCATGGAATTTCTGCTTGGGATGGCTTCAAACTGCAATCCTCAGACCTCAGTCTCCTGAGAGAATTTAATATTTTTAATATATAAAATTAAAGGATTAAAATCACAATATTACCAGATAACACACAGAGAACTTGAAAATCTTTGCGTACGTATTAACAAGTCTACTACCTTTACCCTTCTGATAAGCACAGGGCCATGGGGGATTTCAGAATCCCAGATGCTTAGGCAGAAGGGTCACCATCCCTTCCAGGACTGGAGATGCCACCCAACAGGTTGTCAATCTGCTTAAGAGTTCCCTAAGATGAGAAGCTCATCATATGAATCAGCCCATTTTTTCTAGAAAATCCCATTCAGATGTGCTTTTAAAAAATTATTGTTACTTTAAAGGGTTACAGAGGGGTTACAGTTAAATAAATCAGATAAAGAGTACATTTCTTTTTAAACTGTGTCACCCTTTCCCTCCCACTCTCACAGTTTTTCCCTCCTGTCCCATAAGTTGTATAGTTCCTTTTCAACATAGAGTCTAGTGCGATATAATAGCTGTGTA
The DNA here is from genome assembly GCF_023159225.1 of Perognathus longimembris pacificus. NCBI lineage: Eukaryota > Metazoa > Chordata > Mammalia > Rodentia > Heteromyidae > Perognathus > Perognathus longimembris. Next base: position 68,812,142 of record NC_063164.1, read on the forward strand.
TATTGAACCACACTGCTCTCTGCAAATGCATGGCTAGTAGAAGTGATCTGTGCCCATCCACAGAGATAGGCTAGAGAGGGGTCCTCCTCTACTCCCTCATTCCAAGTTCTCTTCATCATCTTAAAGTGTTCCTGGAAATTCCTTATGTTCTATCCGTGGTAAAATGTGACTCAAAACCAAACAAAATGCCGGGAGTAAAGAGTAGCCAGTGTAGAATAGAGTGAGCAATTCCATTTCGCTTTCTGGATATTTGGCCTTTGTTTCTATGCTCTTGGGATCACTGGAGATTATGTCACTACTGGTACACATGAACTTGGGATCAGCCAAGACTATAAGACATTTTACATGGGCTAATACTATGTTTCTTCTACCCCACATTTGTATGTTTAGTCATTTAAGTCTCAGCTCCACGACTGACATTTGCCTCCAAGTATTTCTTTTTTAAATTGAGGTTATAAGAGTAAATTTGGAGACAGTCTTATAAATCTAAAGCTTCTGTTAATCGCTGTGATTTTTTTCTCTTGGCTTTCTACCACCAGCAAGTTACATACTGGTTTCTGACAGCAAAAAGCAATAGGATAATATAACTTCTGCTGGATATAACATACAGGATTTAGACACAGTAGCCACCATTTAAATGATTTTATTTTGGGAATGTAGATTTGTATAACAAGCTCTTGTCACCAAAAAACTAAAAACATCAAATTCCTTTCTCACATCAGAAAACAATGAACTTTTAGCCCACCCATTATTAGAAGTTCTTATTTTGTTTGTTGTGGTAGTGGGGTTTGAACTCAGGGCCTTGTGATTGCTACCAATTACGCATGTCTCCAGCCAAAGAATTTTTAGATTGTTACAGAAAAAACATACATTACAAGTATATGAATTTCAGGAGATCAGGAATCTTTATGAGTCACCACTTAGCATTTCTGAAATTCTCAGCTTGAAAAGCTCAAGAGACCTTTTTGTATGGCTGCTGGTTCAAGGAAGCGCAGGGAAAATTCCCTTGATTGAACGCTTACGAGATGATACAATGCTAATTTATTGACACTGTCAAAGATTTGTGTGTGTGCCTGTACTAGGGCTGGAACCCAGGTCCTCATATCCTTGCTTAACTATTTTATTCAAAGCTGACTTTCTATCATTTGAGCCACATTTTTACTACCCAGTTTTTGCTAGATAATTGGCAATAGGAATCTCTTGGATTTGTCTTTCCCACTGGGCTTCAAATCTTGATCCTTAGATTTCAGCTTCTTGAATAGCTACAATAACAGGTGAAGCCACCAATCTTATAGCCTCAATTTAAAAAAAGAAATTACATATATCCCTCAAAAATTCTTAATATGTTTTTCTATAGAAGTAAGCTTCAAAGTTTTCATATGTTCCTAGTCCAACCTCTGATTCTTTTTGTCCATTACCGGCACTTTTCCTGGGGACCTTACACACCTCTTTCAATTCTTCAATTCATTCACTCCCATATGAATTAATTAACTTTTCTTTCCCCTGACTGACATCATGGTTTACAGAAACCTGCCTCTTCACTAAGATCTAACTCAAGAGTTACCCTTCTACAGGAACTTCCTTGATTCTTAGTTCATAATAAATGACCACTTCCTGAAGCTCTTTGTTAATGATGTGGCTAAATCACCTCTGCACTAGATTTCTTACTGGTTGGTTCCATAGGTCTGTCATCAATTCTCCAGAAATGTCAAAGATGGGAGAAGCCTCATCTTCATGTTAGATTTCCAGAACAGCCAAAAGCAAAGAGTCAGAGTGGCATAAATTGAATTAAATTAATTCCCATGAAAAATAATTCATTTAAACTTTCCTGCCTTAGGCCTGTGATCTTTGGTAACCTAATACATTGGCATTAATATCAATATAATTAGCTTGGTAAGATTTTTGAATAAAAATCAAATATAGTATAGTTTTTATTTTGGTTTTTAAAAAGTGAGAGTGTAGTACTCACTAAACGGAAGTGTTACAGATTTTATCTGTGGTGAATCTTGATATTTATTTCCATTATCTATCCTTTTTTATGTAAATGTCAACATCTGAGTTCTTTCTTTTCTTTTTCTTTTTCTTTCTGCTTTTGGCCCAAATTTAGAGTCTATATAAACTCGCCAATGAAGAAGCAAAGAAGAAAGGGTATGACTTGCGGAGCGATGCCATCCCCATTGTGGCAGCCAAGGCCTCCAGAGATATCGCCAGTGATGTGAGTTGTCAGTTTTGTTCCTTCTGTATGATCAATCTCATGTGCAATTTTAAGTGATCAACCTTATTCAGAGGAAATTTCCTGGGCCTGCCTTTGAAGATATATCAGCTATTAGAAATGGAAAATCTAATGTTTCTGAAAGAGGTTTGTAACCTGTAGAACACAGAATCTTCAATGGAAACTGGCCTACCAAGATGCATTCTGAGAGAGATGCATTTGTGTATATCCCCTCGAGTAGAGCTGCAGATATAGAGGTATCTATATATAGAAGTGGTCACTGGCTTACAGAAAGCATAACCCACATGCTTAGATTCTCAGTGTGAACAGGTTCTAGCTTTATTTAGCACATCAATATGTAAAAACTACATTTGATACTTGCTATTATAACTCGCTTTGTAAGATTAGGATGAGAAGAGGGCCAGTGGCTCATGCCTATAATCCTAGCTACTCAGGAGTATGAGATCTGAGGATCACAGTTCAAAGCCAGCCTGGGAAGGGAAGTCTGTGAGACTCTTATCTCCAATTAGATACCAGAAAACCGGAGTGATGCTGTGGAGCAATTGGTAGAGTGCTAGCCTTGAGCTGAAGAGCTCAAGGATGGCTCCCAGGCCCAGAGTTCAAGCTCCATGACCAACAAGGAAAAAAAGATTTTGATGATAAGACTAGTGATCAGTACTAGAGAAAGGCTACTGACACAGCTTACACCCTGAGCAGTATCCCTGGTCATGCAGTACCACCCCTCACTGTAGAACTAGTATGCTTTCTTGAGGCCTCTAGAATGAGGGAGGCACGGACCACTGCTGTACAGATGAAGGCCCACTATCTAGGAATATGATGAGACTCTGTCCTCCATATTGTAATAACAGATTAGCTGCTCTCTTCTGGTGGGGAATGGTGGACCCTGCCACCCCACAAAATGGATTTAGGGCAATCATAGCAAATGATGAAATACTAATAATCGAGAAATATTGAGAACTCTTTACTAGTACCCAATATCTCCCTTATTCTTCAAGTTGGTGCTTATAAATGAAAGTTAAACTCAGATGTGAAGCAGGGTGGTTTTTAGAAGATACTTGGCCTGTAAAAGTTGACAATAAAGCTTGACTGGTGAATTTTCACTTCAGTACAAATATAAAGATGGTTACCGCAAGCAGCTGGGACACCACATCGGAGCCCGGAACATAGAAGATGACCCCAAAATGCTGTGGTCCATGCATGTGGCCAAGATCCAGAGTGACAGGGAATACAAGAAGGACTTTGAGAAGTGGAAGACCAAGTACAGCAGCCCAGTGGACATGCTGGGGGTGGTGCTGGCCAAGAAGTGCCAGATCTTAGTCAGTGACACCGATTACAGACACTACCTGCACCAGTGGACATGCCTGCCAGACCAGAATGATGTCATCCATGCTAGACAGGCCTATGACCTCCAGAGTGATGTGAGTACAGCTTGTGTAGAAACAATTATTATAAAAGTTATTCTTTCTAGATCACCCATTGACCTATTCAAGCTAGGAGTCTTTGTCAGTAAATAAGATTTGAATCTGTTTTAAATATTTGTGTTGCTTTCTTATTAATATGTTTGTGGTGCTTATAAGGAAATGAAGCTTCTAAGCTTGAGTTAGTCTTACAGATATAAAACTGGCCTCAAACAATGTTAGAATTCAACATTCACCATAAGGAGGCTGTTCTTTGAAGAGGAAAGAAGCTAGCAAATTTTTATTTAAAACAAATATTTGAGAATCTGTTGTTGGCTTTCTTGTCAAATGAGGGAGGCTATAACTACTACAACTTAAATATTGGCTACAGTACTACATGCTATTCTCTGAAAATGAAGGAGACCACTGTGTCTGAAAGTGATTGGTGGCTTTGCTGTGGCTCTCCTCATGGAGGGACTACATGGCAACAACAGAGCCTCATACCACTGAAGGTTCTATCTCTAGGCATGAAAAGCATGTTTCCTGAACTGTGTGTTTTATAAACATTTGAAAGAATTATTACACATTAGGAAACTTTGGAGAATAGACCAATTCATAATAATTGTCTGTTAGTTGACTGTTCAGGAAACTATAAAGCCCATGTGAAAAACTCCCATATCTGTACATGTACAGAGTGCTGTGTCTTGCAATTGTCTCCAAGAAGAAATGCTTTTGTTGCATGTAAAAAGTAGTTTAAATGGGTATCTCCCATGGAGTGACAACATTGGCAGACTGCCTGCCAACTGTCTGTTAGCCCTTTATCTGTATTGCCCTCTTTCCATTGTGATTGGACTTAATAACACAGAAGGCATTTGAAGTTAAAATGGCTTCAGAATGTTACTGCTTTCACTCTTTCTGCTGCTCTTTATGGGACGATCACAAGTCAGTATTAGACAATTCCAGTAGCCTTTTTCTCTGCAAAGTACAACTTTACATTTTCTTCTCAGCTGAAGATATAGGTGAAAATCTTCCAGTGAGCTGATCAGAGCTCCAATAGCATTGTTATAGAGAAGTTATGAATATTTAGGAAGTATAGAAAAATCTTTCACAGAAAAATAATTTTAAAGTGAGAAACACATGATATGACAATTCTAGAAAGGAGTTCATGCTTCCTATCCTGAGAACTTGGTAGGGGAGCCTGAACCAATGACATGGTCATTTATTGCCCCACATCTGGAATGATATTATACCTGTCATACATCAGCCTTGGGGTATTAGCAATTCCACATCATTTTATATATCACTAATTTCTCTCTTTTTGCTTAGAGGAAGTGATTTAAAAATAGGAAAAGTATATACAAAGCAATAATACTGGTCGATCCAACCACCCTATAATTTATCCATATTGTTCAATGTGCTATTGTTTCATTTAATATCTATTAATAACTTTGCTCCATGTCATCAGTGTTCTTAGCAAATGAAGCTTTGTTAGCTGCAGAGTGTTTCATTCAGCTAGGCAAAATTTTGATGTGTTAATAGCCAATTATCTGACATGTTCTCTTCACTAGTGTGCTTTCCTGTGCTTGGGGACTTTATCCAACAATAACATTCATCGAAATGACTGACAGCTACTGTTGATAGCAGCTAATGAGCTGAAATACGACTTTTTAGGAGACATTTCTGGGTCACTTTGGAACACAGTTGCTTTTTTAGTCTACCTACTGCCATGAGCTTGTTTTCTATCTAAAACAGTGAAATAATCCTTCATGGCTGGTGTCGTTTGCAATATTACATTATTTTGATCTTAATGAAGTTTCTCCTTTGTTTTTCCCTTCTCAGAATGTTTACAAAGCTGATCTGCAGTGGATGAGGGGCATTGGCTGGGTCCCCATTGGGTCTCTGGATGTGGTCAAATGCAAGAGAGCCACAGAGATCCTGAGTGATAACATCTACCGCCAGCCTCCAGATAAGCTCAAGTTCACCAGTGTGACTGATTCTCTGGAGCAGGTGCTGGCCAAGAACAATGCCCTCAACATGAACAAGGTGAGCACCCAACTACCCCCAACTTCTTCCTAAGATTCCAAAAATGTAATTATACTTTAGTGACTGTGGACTCAAAATTATCCATATAGGAACAGAATCACATTTAAATATAATGCTTGAAATCTTCTGAATCAGGGATGGGGAACTTCCTGCCAAGGGCCATTTAAACATTTATTTATAAAATCAATCTCAGACCATACAAAATAACAAAAGATCAATACAGGAAAACAGACTGTAGACAATTGACAAGAGCTGATGAGAAGCATGTTTGTTTCCCCACTTACTAAACAATTCTGTAGGCCTTCTACTGCTTTTGGGCCAGGATTTTCTCCATTCCTGGTAAATTGTCATTATCGAGTTTTAACCTTGATAACTAGCAATAAGACTCAAACATCTAATGGAATACCTTATATCCAAATCTGATTTTTTTCTAAGTAGATCAGTAATAATCCTGTCTTAATATGATTTTTTGCAGTCCTTGTCTCAATGATTTTCAATCAATTTCTTCTTTTATAGCGTTTATACACTGAAGCCTGGGAAAAAGACAAGACTCAAATACACATAATGCCTGATACACCAGAGATCATGTTGGCAAGGCAGAACAAAATCAACTACAGTGAGGTAAAGACAAAAACTGTGTTGTTATCCTGACTATGCTGGTATCACTGTTTGGTTTTTTTTTACACTTGATTTTATGGAAACTCTTGGATCCAACTGCCATAGTCTCTGTGGCTCAAACACCTATCCAGCTTTTCATCTTGGGTTAAACATTGTATTTCATAGAATTCTGCAATCAAACTTATCACACTGTCTTTTCAGTTTATAGATATTTCCATAGTGCCAATGAGACTGAGTAGTACTTTGAAATTTTCCAGAACTAATGGTTGCCACAGATAAAATACTGGCTCATTGATTATATTAAAGCAGTCTTTTTTATTATTTACCTAAAATTCAAATTTAACTAGAGGTGCTCTATTTTCATTTGCTAAATCTGGTAACTCTACCAATGAGGTCTATAATTATATGCAACAATTACCCACACAGGTCTTGAATAAAACTGAGAAATAAAACAAAGGAGTAGAAATATAAGTCAAAATCTCCCCCCTTTTTTAGATACTAAAAATAGATTAAGGAACATATTTGTGTGAAAGACAAATGAGCCTAAGTACACATCAGAGATAGATTTCTCTGCCCAGGTATCAGCTACATGGGAACATGTAATTTTCTCTACACCCTCAATGAGGTGATTCCCAGCTTCAAAGTCACTAGTCTGGTTCCCAGAGGAAAAACAGGAGAGCTGAACTAGTCAGATAAGTCAGAAAGTCACTGTACTTCTTTAGGGCAGAGAGAGTAAGGAAGACAAAGAAAACTCAGAAGTACTCAAGCTTCTTTACTAGAAAGAAGTGCTCAGGTGTGAGGAAGAAGTGTTCTCTATCAAAACACTAAGAACTAGTTATTTTTCGAGTACAACTCAATTTTATAGATACATGTTTTACTAATCTTACATAGCCAGAATTTGTATTCTTAAAGTTGAGCTTATATCCAAATGAACTGTGTTTTCAAGTATGCATTAGTTTTTTTCTGATTTTTTTTTTTTTTTTTTTTGGCCAGTCCTGGGCCTTGGACTCAGGGCCTGAGCACTGTCCCTGGCTTCTTCCCGCTCAAGGCTAGCACTCTGCCACTTGAGCCACAGCGCCCCTTCTGGCCGTTTTCTGTATATGTGGTGCTGGGGAATCGAACCTAGGGCCTCGTGTATCCGAGGCAGGCACTCTTGCCACTAGGCTATATCCCCAGCCCTTTTTCTGATTTTTTTAAGCATTATAAAAATGTTACTTGATAGTCATAACATTTGAAGTCGTGAAAAAAAGAATAAAACTGTACATATTTTAGGGCTAGAGGTGAGATTCAAGCATTAGAACCCCTGTCTAGCAACAGTAAAGCCTTAACTTCAAATCACAATCCAAAAAAGTATCCATATTTTATATATGAATACATAATATTAAACATGTTATTATGCTACTTCCTTTCTGCTTAGTTTGTATGAATTGATGCTTTTTCTATTAATCTATTTTAGATTATATTAATCTATAATGATGTATATTAATGTAAATGATATCTTTATCTATAATAATACAAATAAATATATCAATATTGATTAATCCTCATTCATACATCACATTTACTTCTAATGCTAGGGTTTTTTTTATAGAATATAATTTATTTGCTTTTCACTATTGCCAGAAACTTAGATTGTTTCCAATTCTTTTCCTACCTTCCAAATTGTTGATGTACAATCTTTTCCTTTAACTCTTTGACTATTTTCTGTAGAGTCTGTATAAACTTGCCAATGAAGAAGCAAAACAGAAAGGCTATGACTTGCGAGTTGACGCCATCCCAATTGTGGCGGCCAAGGCCTCAAGAGACATTGCCAGTGATGTGAGTATCAACATTTTTACGTGGATGGATGGAGTGGGGAGACAAACTCATCACTAACCAGGAAGTGTTGGGGGTTTTTAGCCTCCTGGGCTCTCCTGTCCTGCAGGAGAGATGGGAAAACACACCCTACCCGGGTGGGCCAGGAAGAGGAAAGGGCCTATGAACTGCCTCTCCAGCCCCCATTTTGTGGGAGGACCCACGGACAATCCGGGAGCCAGTCAGAGCTAAGACTCCTTTAATGACAGCAATGAGCTGCTCTTTTAAAGGGGGAGGAGGGCGCGCGGAAGGGGAGGGGTATGTGCACCAATGTAGGGGCTGTGAATGGATGCCTGAACTGTCCATCAGGGTGGAGCTCCAAGGGACCTCCTTAAGGGGTGGCCTACATCTACATCATGGCCCACAGGACTGCCTCTGGGTTCACCACCCACGGCAATCTTGGCGCACACGAGGTCTGAGGCAGGGCTGGTTAGAGCCCCCTTTTCCGTTCCAGACCTGAAAGGCAGGCGGGGCTATCCAAGAGGCCTCAGGGCTGGGAAAAGAGGCGGGGCCAGCTAGAACAGCCTCTTAACGCTGCAGAGGCGGGCGTGCCCCACAAGGAAGAACCATCCAGATGCCAGTGACAACAACATCAGCTTGTTGTTGTTTATTTTATAAATCAAACATTTTTTCACTTAAAAAAAATCTTACTTTAACTTTTAAAGTTACCTAGGTCCCATATGGGAGGAAGTATCTTAACTGTGATATAAAATTGAATCCAAATCTATCATTTTTCATAAGTATAGTTGTGGAAATTTTGCCTTCATTTTATTTGCCTTCATATTTTGAGCATAGAGCCTCATGGAAACAAGGAAATGTTAGAAGAGTTGTAGTGTGGTTACATGCATTGGTTCAACATCAGTAAAGACCTGATTTAGCACAGGCTGGAAAATTTGACATTTTCCCAAAACATGCTCTGCATTTTTACACACCTTTTCTTTCAAACCCATCTGACATGCTCCCTTTTGAGTTCTTTTAAAATGAAAATACAAAGACAACCAAAACAAGAATGGCATATTCAAGTTTTCTGCAGTCTCTTAAAGAAACGGCTTCTTTGGTAGAGAATTTATACCACTGTAAACATATATTAGAATGTCTGTGATAGTCTTGCCTAGAGAGAAAGCATTGAGTCAGCTCTTATTAGAGCACCAATAAAATGTGCTCTTGCTCACTTATAGCTTATTTTCTTAATTGAGGATTTGTGAGCAAAACACAGCCTACTTTGATCTCCAACAAAGCAGCACATGTCGATCAGAGACATGGTCCAGTCTATTTCAAGGACTCTAATAATCCCGAGAAAGTCATCAGATCCAGATTTGAGAGGAGGAATAAGAGGGCTAGGTTTCCAGGAAGTGATGTCTGCTGATTCTGGAATAATGTCCTCAAAAATCACATACATGTAAGATTTCTGGGTTAGCTGTTTCACTAGCACAAGATGAGGAAAACGCATCAAACCAATAATGATTCATCTTAGGAAAAGTGTTACTTCCTTTATTTCGAGGGATTTAGGTCTGTAAGCCATAAGGTTATGTGGCTGGACCTATATTCCCATTAGATTATTGTTGTGGGTTTAGGTTAAAGAGTTAAGTTGAGATATTTAGATATTCCATAAGAGTTAACAACATTGAAATAATGAAGTAATGAAATTGTTCACCTTCTCTATTCATTTTTGTTTTTGAACAACCACTTTTATTTCAGTATAAATACAAAGATGGTTACCGCAAGCAGCTGGGACACCACATCGGAGCCCGGAACATTAAAGATGACCCTAAAATGATGTGGTCCATGCATGTGGCCAAGATCCAGAGTGACAGGGAATACAAGAAGGACTTTGAGAAGTGGAAGACCAAGTACAGCAGCCCAGTGGACATGCTGGGGGTGGTGCTGGCCAAGAAGTGCCAGACCTTAGTCAGTGATGCTGATTATAGACACTACCTGCACCAGTGGACATGCCTGCCAGACCAGAACGATGTCATCCATGCTAGACAGGCCTATGATCTCCAGAGCGATGTGAGTGCCTGAGATCCATGATAATGACACTCATGGTGGTAATGCATAGCAATACATAGACATTAGTCTTGTATTGGAACCTTCAAAAGGTTGCCCTGTCTTTTCTCTGTTCTTCATATTTTTTTTCCAGTTCTAGGTCTTAAACTCAAGACCTGAACACTGTCCCTGACTTCTTTTTGCTCGAGGCTAGCACTCTACCACTTGAGCCACAGCACCACTTCTGGCTATTTCTGTGTATGTGGTACTGAGGAATCAAACCCAGGGCTTCATGTGTGCTATGCGAGCACTCTACCACTAAGCCACATTCCCAGCCCCTGTTCTTCATATTTTTAATGCCTTTGTTTAAAAAAAATGAAAAGAGGGCTGGGGATATAGCCTAGTGGCAAGAGTGACTGCCTCGGATACACGAGGCCCTAGGTTCGATTCCCCAGCTCCACATATACAGAAAACGGCCAGAAGCGGCACTGTGGCTCAAGTGGCAGAGTGCTAGCCTTGAGCGGGAAGAAGCCAGGGACAGTGCTCAGGCCGAGTCCAAGGCCCAGGACTGGCCAAAAAAAAAAAAAAAAAGAAAAGAAAATGCAGAGCTGGGCTCTTGTGGCTCACATATGTAATTCTAGCTACTAAGGCTGAGATCTAAGGATCATGGTTTGAAACCATCCTGGGCAGGAAAGTCCCTGAGACTCATATCTCCAATAATCTACTTAAAAACATTCAGGAGTGAAGCTGTTGTTCAAGTGGTAAGGTGCTAGCCTTGAGCAAAAAAGGACTGGCACACAAACAGAAAGGAACCTCTTGAGATTAAATCCAATTTTCCCTTTATTTTAAGGCATAGACAATATAGTTTAAGTTTTTCTATCACTTTCATTTTTGAAGTCACTTGTCATAACAACTTCCATAATGCTTGCTTTGGTGTTCGATCTATCTAGAATGTTTACAAGGCTGATCTGCAGTGGATGAGGGGCATTGGCTGGGTCCCCATTGGGTCTCTGGATGTGGTCAAGTGCAAGAGAGCTGCGGAGATCCTGAGTGATAACATCTACCGCCAGCCTCCAAACAAGCTCAAGTTCACCAGTGTGACCGATTCTCTGGAACAGGTGCTGGCCAAGAACAATGCCCTCAATATGAACAAGGTGAGCACCCAACCACAGAAAAATGAAACTGGCCTGTACATCATTTAGAATGAATGATTTTGATTAAGTTAGACGTTTTATTCCATCCAATTAAATTGCTATTATAATGAGTTGGTTGAGTTCTCTTTATGTAAGAATTCCAAATACAACAATTACAAATACAAGATTTGATTATCTCTTGATAATAGGATAGCTGTGTAGGGCTTGAATTGTTTGAAATCTCTTAGCATTATATATTGTTTGATATCATGGTTTATTTCCTAGTACCTGTCTAGGTAAGTATAGAACAAATAAATAAGATGAAAAGAAAAACCAGAAATGGCCAGTATACTTTCAGTTAATAAGTAGCAAGCCCCATGAAACAAAATCACAGAAAGGATTTGTTACTATAACTAACAGTACACACATGGATGCAAGAGCATGCTTGGGAAATACTTTTAATTTAATGCAGATGTGGGGGACTTCATAATGCCCATGTGTTTGTTTATATATTTATATATTTTTCTTTAGTATACATTTTTATTTTGTTACAGTGAACCATACAATCAACAGGGTTAAAAAGAAAGTCTGTCTCACACAGCACAGGTAGCAAAGAGGCTGGCTCTCAGTGTTAGGACCTCTTGAATGAAACACTTTGGTTTATAACAAAATTTTGTGTTTCTAGTTCACTAACTTTTGTATCTTTCACAGCGCTTATACACAGAAGCCTGGGACAAAGACAAGACACAGATCCATATTATGCCAGACACACCTGAAATTATGTTGGCAAGACAGAACAAAATAAACTACAGTGAGGTAAGACCTTCTGGTTTCTTTCTTTCCTGTAGCCACTATCCATCTTTGTTAATGCAGGAATGTCATAATCAGGAATTTGAATCATGTTGAACAATTAGCTTAGTTTTGTTTGGAGGGTTTCTTTTTCTCTATTTAAATAATCATCTGTGTTGTACAAAGGAGTTGCCATTTAACAAAGCAGTTTATGGATACAATACATCTTGACCAATGCCACCCCTTTCCAGCTTAGTTTTATTTTGATTCTCCTTGTCTTAGTTTGAATATAGATACCATTATATTAAAAATAGGTAGATAGCCAAGTACCAGTGGCTCATACCTGTAATCCTAGGCTTCTTAGGAGGCTGAGATCTGAGGATCACAATTCAAAACCAGGCCGGACAAGAAAGTCCATGAGACTGTTATATCAAAATAACCACTAAAAGCTGGAAATGAAACTGTGGCTCAAGTGGTAGAGCCCTAACCTTGAGCAAAGAGAGCTCAGGGACAGTACCCAGGTCCTGAGTTCAAGCCCCAGGACCAGCACACACACAGACAGAGAGAGAGAGAGAGACAAAGACAGAGAGACAGAGAGAGACACAGAGACACAGACAGAGACAGCGAGAGACAGAGAGAAAGAGAGAGGGGAGAGGGAGAGGGAGAGAGAGACAAACAGAGAGAGAGAATATCTACATAGCAGAAGAAAAGATCCTAATGGTTAAGTATTAATGACTGAAATATATGGTAATTTTAGTGTAAAACAACTATTGCTCTTTACCAAATTAGGACTTGCTTGAAAATTATTCTATTTGAACACTTTCTTAACTACCTCATCTATAAAGTGGGGGAAAATCCTTGACTTGAAATTTTTTTGTGATTATAAAGTGAAGTGAAAGCAGAGTGTCTGGTGCAAAATACTTGCTTAATAAACTTCAATATTTTTCTATTTACTTTCAAGTCACAATGAAGATTATATTGGCTTAATATGCTCAAAATAACTTGAGATTTATTAACAAGGACTGAGATGATATTTTATTTTTATTATTGTTATTATTATTAATATTTGCCCATCCTGAGGCTTGAACTCTGGGCTTGGGCGCTGTCCCTAGAGTGCTCAGGCTAGCCCTCTGTCAGTTGAGCCACAGCACCATTTCTGGCTTTTTCTGTGATGTAATTGGATATATGAGTCATAAAGACTTTCCTGCTTGGGCTGGCTTTGAAGATGACCCTTAGATTTCAGCTTCCTACATAGCTAGGAGTATAGGCATGAGCCACCAGTGCCTGTCTTTAAATGAGAATTCTTTCACATTGGGCAGGGACAGTGAAAAAAGTTCTTTTATGACCTATCCTAGTCTTGCTAAATTTGTCATTGAAGTTGATTAGTTAACTACAGTCTACGAGAAAAAAAAATAAGGTTTGCAGTCCACACAATGCCGCTGCACTCATGCCTTAGTCACTTATGCCTAAGTTAAGAATTTATCTCATTAATTTAAGCATCCTGAGTTCTTACATTTGATGTAAGATGATAGACTTTTTTTTTGCTTGATACCATTTGAAATTTCATCATTTGCTCTCAAGATTTAGTCAAATTTATTATTTTACAATTCCTTTTTCCTATAAGAGTCCTAATTAGGTGGCACACTTCTGTCACATAGCCTTGACCAATAAAATAAAAGCAGGTATGATTTTAGCTTTCTCCAACACTGCAGAATAGACCCAAGGATAAAACTAGTCATAAATATCTGATTAGTCTTAGCTTTAGTCTCTTTTGAATAAGAAATATTATTTTGACTGTAGAACCTTTCTGTGAGAATCACTTTGCCAGAGAAGTCTGGCTTAACCTAAAGCAGATGGAGTTAGCTTCTATTCTAGACTACATGGGAAGTTCTTAAGCCTCTCTCTTATTTGCCTTAAGTTCGTGTTGAGGCAGGTTTTCTTTTCAGACCGTCAAGAGCATATTGGACCTTTCTTTTAAAAAATTCTACAACTTTTAGCTAGATTTACTTTCTTTAAAATTGCAAGATTACGTTAATTCCCTAACAGTTGTTTTCTGAAGGTTAGGTTTTAGAATGGCCTGCGTGGTTTACTTTTCAAGATATTACCAGTGGAGGGGCTGGGAATATGGCCTAGTGGCAAGAGTGCTTGCCTCGTATACATGAAGCCCTGGGTTCTATTCCTCAGCACCACATATACAGAAAATAGCCAGAAGTGGCGCTGTGGCTCAAGTGGCAGAGTACTATCCTTAAGCAAAAAGAAGCCATGGACAGTACTCAGGCTCTGAGTCCAAGCCCCAGGACTGGCAAAAAAAAAATATATATATATATATATGTATTACCAGTAGAACCCTGATCCCATAAAAATTCATTCCATAAATGTAAAACAAATTAAAAAAAACACCTTATTTTTTCTTTTTGGAGTCTCATTACCTCTTCTACTTCTCCTGAACTTAAATAAAGCCATACTAAGTGAGCTTTAAAATATAGCCTCAAAGATAATGGTAACTGTGCTATCTGAAACACTATTTCTCATCCAATATTGAAAGAGTTAAGGAAATTTGGACTGGAGCAAGGGGGTGATTTGAGCACATTTCCCCCAGTTACATTTTGATGACATATTTGATCATTGCAGCAATAGGAAGTGACCATGGATGAAGTATTTGATTTTTCTCTTGTAAAGGAAATTTAAGGAAAATATCTCTGGATTTTATCTAAAAATACTCAATGTATTCTTATTAACTTCAACTTTTTCTTATAAACACTTAAAAAAGAATATTAAACTATCATATCCTGATAATCCATATGATAAATATACAATGACATCTCTTTAAGATTCTTAATGCCTTTGTACCATATTTAAAATTCATATTAGTCCATTGTTCTTAATTCACTGTAATTTAAAATGGGACATAAAATGCATCATTTAGCTTTGTTTCAGTCACTCTTTTTAACAACTTTTCTTACATTTGGGATTTTGTGTTTACTGAAATTAATAACTTTCCTTACATTTGAGATTTTGTGTTTACTAAAAAAGTAACTGAACAGGGCTGGGGATATGGCCTAGCGGCGAGAGAGCTTGCCTCGTATACATGACGCCCTGGGTTCGATTCCCCAGCACCACATATACAGAAAACGGCCAGAAGTGGCGCTGTGGCTCAAGTGGCAGAGTGCTAGCCTTGAGCAAAAAAAAGGAAGCCAGGGACAGTGCTCAGGCCCTGAGTCCAAGGCCCAGGACTGGCCAAAAAAAAAAAAAAAAAAAGTAACTGAACAGTATAAGTAAGAAAGATAAAGCCCTAAAGAATGGTAGGTCTTTCCCATAAAACTCCATATGTTTCCTAAACTTTTTTTAATTAAGCAAATCTCCTTTAATCAACTGAATAGATTTCTTAATAGAGGAAAAACAAAGCAGGCTAAAGCTTATTCAGTTGTGAACTGAGTTGAATGCCTTATATTAGGTATAGGATTGAGCTGCCTTCACAACTAAGCCACCTCTTAGAGCCACTCTGGCTTTCCAAAGGGTGTGGCAATGTATACCATTTGAAGCAAATCAGTTAAGGTACCATCAGCTTTCACCTGTATGCTCTCCCTGAAATACATCAGCCCTTTAAGCCTCCTTCCTCTTCCATAGACACCTTCCCATCATCTTAAAATAGGATAAGCACCATTTATAGATGAGGAGATTGTAACGTGTACTCACTCTTGAACTGAATTCTATATAGATATAAAAGACACAGTTGAAACCATTGGTTAAAAGTTCTGAATAATCACAGTATAGTTGACAATAACATTGCAAACTGTTCTCATAGATACATGATGAAACATTTATAAGCAGCCCTCACATCTATAATATTCTCTTAATTAGTTCAACAATCAAAAATAATAAGTAAAAGCCAGGCACAAATGGTTCATGCCAATAACTCTAGCTCCTCCCCAAGAGGCTGAGACCTGAGCAATCACAATTCCAAGCTAGCCAGGGCAAAATAGTTTGATAGATTTCATCTCCAAATTAATCAGCAAAAATCAGTGGCAAGTGTGGCACAAGTAGTAGAGCACTAGTGAAGCATGCAAGATCAGCAAACACGGGGCCTGAATTCAAATCCTAGTACCATCACCAAGAGTAGGAAAGGAAGAAAGAATAAAAAAGAAGTATAAGTAATAAAAACATAAAGAGGGAGAACAGGAGAGTGCTAGCAAATACAACAAAAATGTAGGCAAATTGGCAGTTGGATCTTTAGTGTATCATCCTTATAGGCTTGAAAATATCCAAAAATAACAAAAACATGCACTTAAAAATACCAAAACATATATTAAAATATATTGGACTGAATATGATTATGTAGACCTTTTTTTGTTGTTGGTTGTGGGGCTTGAACTCTGGGCGCTATTCTTTTGTTTGTTTGTTTGTTTGTTTAGTACTCTATTTTATTTTTATTTTTAAATTAAATTTTATTGACAAGGTGATGTACAGAGGGGGTACAGTTACGTAATAAAGTAGTGAGTATATTTCTTGTCTTATTTGTTACACCCTCCCTCATTTCTCTTTCCCTTCCCTAGTTCAGATAAGCATATATACAATATCCAGTGTACCAATCATATACAGCGACCACAGGGGATACGCCAAAGGAAATTCACCTTGTACATTAAATATAATGACAACAATAAAATCCTCCATCTCTTGGAGTTCATTTTGCTTAGCCTCATTTGTACAATCATATGTACATAGCTGTTGAGCTATTGTGATCCTCTGATAGGTCTATCCTAGACCTTTTTATGTTTATTTAGTGATTGTTTAGTATGTCTCGAAAGAAGAGATTTGGAGTAAGGAAGAATAATTATATCACAAATTGGCCCACCTTCTTCACCAATGAGCCACATACACTCAGTCTCCAGTCTAGAATAACAATTTAAGATGGTGCACTGGGCACATACATACAAAATTCCATCCACACCACTAGAAGATAAATTTTCTTCTGTATTTTAATGACTTTCAGTCCAAATAATCTTGACCAGGTGAATTTTGTTGAGCTCAGGACTTGTTTTTAGTAATTACTAATTCAGAGAATGTCTGCTTGACCCTTTTACTATTCTCTGATATATTTAGCTATGTAAGTAATTCTGATAAAAGCACAGCAAAATGTGGTATCTCATAGACATGAAACTGAACAGTATTCAGGAGATTGTTAGTAAACACTCTATTTCTCACCTACTCGGGACCCTCTGGTTTGACAAGGATCATCCACGAAGTGTAACATCTATAAGGACAAAACCTTAGAGCTAGACTCTGGTGGCTATGCCTACTTTCCTACTTACTCAGGAAACTAAGACATGAATTATTGAGGTTCCATTACAACTCTCCAATTAACTCACACAATGTCTGGGCGCTATTCTTGAGCTCTTCGGCTCAAGGCTAGCACTCTACCACTTGAGCCACAGTGCCACTTCTGATTTTCTGGTGGTTAATTGGAGATAAGAGTCTCATGGACTTTCCTGCCCGGGTTGGCTTTGAGCCATGATCCTCAAATCTCAGTAACTGAGTAGCTAGGATTACAGTGTGAGCCACCTGGCTCCCAGTTTTAGACTATATTTTGAGAAGAATGATATATTTGTCCTACTAGTTACTGTGAGCATAAATGAGATAATCAAGAACAAAACTGCTAACCAATTTGTGCCACAAAAATCTTTTTAAACCAATGCACCATGAGCTCCTTCAGTAATCTCTTTAAGACATCCAATGCATTTTAATTATTATGTTTAAAAAATCATTTTATAAATTGCATTTTGCTGGGCATTGTGGTACATTCCTGTAATATCACTATGTGGGAAGACTGTGATTTAGGCCAGCCTGACTACATGGTGAGACCTGTATAAAAAAAAGAACATCTTCTGAAGAAAACTGTTTTGTTGACTACCAATATTAGCAATTATTTAAAATGTAATGTTTTTAAAGGATGTAGAAATAGTCAAAATTGCTGAAAACAGTATTTTTATTTATTTATTTATTTATTTGGCCAGTCCTGGGCCTTGGACTCAGGGCCTGAGCACTGTCCCTGGCTTCTTTTTTTGCTCAAGGCTAGCACTCTGCCACTTGAGCCACAGCGCCACTTCTGGCCACTTTCTGTATATGTGGTGCTGGGGAATCGAACCCAGGGCGTCATGTACACGAGGCAAGCTCTCTCGCCACTAGGCCATATCCCCAGCCCAAAAACAGTATTTTTTAAAACTAAAAAAGGCCAAAGAACATTTCTGTTGATGATTTGTTAAAGTATGGTTCAGACCATGTCCCTCCCCACCCCCCCAGCCGTCTTTTGCTTAGAACCTTAGCATTTTTGCATTTGTGACTCATTGATCTCTGGTAACTGCTATCCCTGGGCCTGCTAACGATTTCCAGCAGATGACACAAATGAGGGAGCAAATAAATACATACAGAGCAATTCAAAAGCAGCAGTTCAGCATTTCCTTGATTATGGACACATTTCCCTAGTGGATAGCTCATTAGATAATGACATTGGCTGCTAGTAAAATTGTTCCTCATTCAATCTTGGTGTTGACTGCAACAAAATTTCTTAATTATTTTATGAAAAGAACAAGTGCTAAAAAATAAAAATCTAAAGACATTAAAGAGTCATTAATTCAATGTCTAAAATCTACAAGAGTGTTGTAAGGTGAAGCTGTGGTGTTAAAATGTGCCAAACATGAAATGTCCATAATCTGTTTTTGGCAGAAATAAAGTTTTGGAGCAAATTTGTGAATTCTCCATCTAAAAGCTATTCCTTCTTTCCTCAGAGTCTCTATCGCCAGGCCATGGAAGAAGCCAAAAAAGAAGGCTATGACTTGAGAAGTGATGCCATTCCTATTGTAGCTGCCAAGGCCTCCCGGGACATTGCTAGTGATGTAAGAATCGATCCAGTCACTGATTCTTGACTGTTGGGCCAGCATCCCTGCTTAGAAAATCATGTTACTAGCATTTAGAAGGCAGTCTCTTTAGTCATCATCATCCACCTTAACACCCTCCATTGCATAGGCAAATAAGTTCAGACTTAAGTCAGTAAATACCTTGCCAAAGATCACAGGCCTCAGGGTGTCCAAGTCTAGATAGACTAGATTTCAGTGTGTGTCTTTGATCTTTGCTTAGTGGGAGTGAATGTCTCACATTTGTATGGACATCTGTTGAGTGATTCCTAAATTCTCATGAGTTCTGCTTGGGATATACTCAAAGCAAAGATGCCAGGCAAGAATCGATCTGGTTGTGTGTAACTGAACTTCAAAGTTGTTTTTTTTAATCTTGTAAAACTAAAACTCCATGCCCATTAAATCACAAAAATCACCCATTTTAAACTGCCCTCCCTGGATTGTAGAAGAAACTATTTCTTCATCTATCCTAAGGAAAAAGAAAAACAGCAATTTTAATGAGCCATGTGAATGGGTGTGTGCTCGTTTCTTGTAGGCTCACTCATGTGAGGACTTCTGAGGCACTGTCATGGCTTGTCACTATGATTAGGCTGTCCCTTTCATTGCACAGCTTCATTACTGTTGCTAAGACATGACTCTCTGGCATGTGTAAAGCATTGTCAGAGTTCAGCTGAGATACATTAAGGAGCACACCACCAAAGGCTTCAGGAGCAAGCATTTCCCCATCTGCAGCTCAGCTGAGAAAACATCCTATTAAGGCTTGCAGAGAAAGGCATCCCACAGAAAGAACAGCAGGGAACAGCCCTCAGTGCCTCATCCTTACGTTCCATTTGCTCTGCAGTACAAATACAAAGAAGCCTATCGTAAGCAGTTGGGTCACCACATTGGTGCCCGTGCAATACATGACGATCCCAAGATGATGTGGTCTCTGCACATTGCCAAAGTACAGAGTGACCGTGAGTACAAGAAAGAATTTGAGAAATACAAGACAAGGTACAGCAGCCCGGTCGACATGCTTGGTATCGTTTTGGCCAAGAAGTGTCAAACCTTGGTCAGTGACGTGGACTACAAACATCTTCTTCATGAATGGACCTGCCTGCCTGACCAGAATGATGTTATTCAGGCACGGAAAGCATATGACCTCCAGAGTGATGTGAGTATCCCTGGTGCTGGTTCTGCATGCGAAAAGAAGCTTGTCTTCCAGTGCACAGTGGTGCCAAATCTGTATATTTCAAGCAATGTACATTGAATGTTAGAAAGGAGATTTCCTTTGGAGATACTATAATTTGTTTCAATATGTTTTCTCTTCTAAAAGTTATATGCAAAATAAGAAAATAAATATTATTGATTCTATATAGGAATGTATCTTTTAGTCACTCAGGCTTTCTTGGAATCAAATAAAATTTGTCCCTCAAAAGTATATCAGGGTTGGGAATGTGGCTCAGTGGAAGAATGCTTGCCTTGCATGCATTAAGCCTTGGGTTCAATTCCTCAGCACCACATAAACAGAAAAAGCTGTAAGTGGTGTTGTAGCTCAAGTGGTAGAGTGCTAGCCTTGAACAAAAAGAAGCTAGGGACACTGCTGAGGCCCCAAGTTCAAGCCCCAGGACTGGCAAAAAGGAAAAAAAAAAGTGTATGGCTGTCAAGTTGGGTTCTGGTAGCTCATGCCTGTAATCCTAGTTACTGTCAGGAGGCTAAGATCTGAGGATCATGATTCAAAGCCAACTCAGGCAGTAAAGCCCATGAGACTTTTTTTCTCTAGTAAACCACCAAAAAGCCAGATGTAGAGCTGTGGATCAAGTGGTAGAGCACTAACTTTGATAAAACTAAGGGACAACACCAAGGCCTAGTTTTAAAGCCCTAATAATAGCGCACACACACACATACACACACACACACAAAGTATATCACTGTCAACTTGTCTAAAGAGCTGGAAATGTATGTGTATTAGCAAAGTAGTATGGAGAAAATAGAAAATATATCATGTATTATTTAATAAACAGTCACATTTTATATTTACTAACAAGAAAATACATACTAAGACATTCTTGATTTTTTATCTTTAGAAACAATCATTGAATACTTAACACCTGCCATGCCCTCTTGCCATAGTGAAAAAAACTAAGAAAATACACAATATCTTTACAGTAGCACATTTCCTTTTCACACCTGGGATGTTGCGTTTTTAGCTCTTGTAAACCAAGAAAGTTTTGTTATTTCAATGCTCTTATGTCATTGCTCTGTGCATGTGGTTTTATGAGGCACATTTTTCCCAAGCTAATGAAATATTACTCCTGTGTAAAAACCTTGTGATGCACTCAAGGTCACTACCGTGTCTTTAAAATAAAGGCTTTCAAGCCTGGCACTTGTGACTCACGCCTGTAATCCTAGATACTCAGGAGGCTGAGATCTGAGGATTGCAGTTTGAAGCCAGCCTGAGCACAAAACTTTGCGAGACTCTTATCTCCAATAAACTACTCAAAAAAAAAAAAAGCTGGAAGTGGAGCTGTGGTTCAAGTGATAGAATGTTAGCTTGTTTTTTATTTAAATTTTATTGTAAAGGTGATGTACAGAGTGTTTATGGTTGAATAGTAATGAGTATATTCCTTTTTGACAGTGTTGCCTCCTCCTTCATTTTCTCCTGCTTCTCCTTTGCAACCCCCAGGCCCCCAAAGTTCTATGGCTCAAAGTGGTAGAGCACTAGTATTGAGTGGAAAAGCTCAGGGACAGCAAGCACCTAGGCCCTGACTTCAAGACCCATGACTGAAGAAAAAAAAAATTGAGTACTAGCTTTGAGCAAAAGAAGGTCAGGGAAAGTGTCTAGGCCCTAAATTCAAGCCCCAGGACTGGCATTAAAATAAATAAATAAATAAGGTTTTCATCATTCTTGGTGAAATCCTCTATAACAAATTCTAGAAAAAAATATGTATATACTTAAGATTCAATACTAATGTGCAAGTGAGTGATTGACTATGCTGGGGGTTCTGTCCATTCATTAGTACTTTTTATTTTATGAACCTGAAGCAGTAGTTAATAAATATTTCTTCCCTGTTGATCTTCAGAATGTGTATAAGGCAGATCTTGAGTGGATGAAAGGCATTGGCTGGGTTCCAATTGGTTCCTTGGAAGTTGTTAAAGCCAAGAGGGCCACAGAGATCCTCAGTGACAATATCTACCGTCAGCGACCAGACAGACTGAAATTTACCAGTATTACCGACTCTCTGGAGCAGGTGCTGGCCAAAAACAATGCAATAAATATGAATAAGGTGAGTCTTCCCCCATTTATGATAAGAAGCTAGCAGAGAACAAGGTAAAAACTCCAACAATACTATTGCATTTGAAGATCACTCTAAAGCATATACTTTCAAAAATGATCTTTCCAAGATAACACCGAAGTTTCTTAGTGACACTTAAAATTATTAAAATAAGGTTAAGAATGCTATGATATAGTAATTCTATGTAATTCTATAGTAATGCTATGATATAGTAATATTTTGATACCACAACCCAATTATACTTTTCAAAACTGTTAAATTCTTTTACAACTAAAGAATTAAAGAATTTAATAAGGAACAAAAGGAGGAATTTGTAGAGCTGTAACAAACTTATTTCTGCTCCATAGAAAAGAGAAATGACTGACATAATCTATGAACATCAAAATAATTTTTCTCATTTGGTTGACAGCGCTTATATACTGAAGCCTGGGACAATGACAAGAAAACTATCCATGTCATGCCTGATACTCCAGAAATTATGTTAGCCAAACTCAACCGGATAAACTACAGTGATGTGAGTAATGAAAAACAAAGTGAACTCCTATAATGTTATAATGGCAGGCCAGTCTTCTGGTAACATACTATCAGGAAATGAAATGCTTTTGTGGAGATTTGTTCATGATATCCTTAAAACTTTTCTGTAAACATTGTGAATATTATTAGGTCATTAGATTTGGCCATCCATATGTGCAGGTTATATCATATGTCTGCAAACCGAGCCAACCACGGGTCAAAAATATTGAAAAGATTGTATGTCTTAAACATGTAAATTATTGTTAGTCCCAAGAGAACAAAGTTTAACAACTATTTAGTATTTATATCATATTAGGTATCACAAGTAGGCTGGAGATGATATAAACTGGATGAAAACATGTGTAGGTTATCCATCAATGCCATCTTTATATAAGGGACTTGAGCATCTGAGGATTTTGATGTGGGAGGTAGTTTTCTGGAACAAATCCTTATAGATACTGCGGTACAATTATATCCTATTCAACAGCTATAACAAACAGGCACAAGGGGGGCAAGTCAGTTATTATGAATTATTATCAATTCTTTTGTTACTTCAGTATGCTCTAATTATCATCTAATGTTATTTGGAAGCATTTTTCTAGTCATTTCTATCAGGACCAATATTTTCATAAAGACAGTGACTCAAAGTCTAGATATTAGTCATGATTTATAGTGGTTGCCACTGTAAAGTAAGGGAAAAAAGGACAATGCATTGAGTTTTTCCAAAAAAATCAAATATACTCCATTTTAAAACACTGTTCTTATGCTTTCTCTGTTTTTAACAGTTCCTTTTCTTTGTCCATTAGGGGTATTTTTTTTTTTTTTTGCTCCAAGCTAGCATTCTAGCACTGAAACCAGATCTCTACTTACAGCTTTTAGCTGTTTAATTGGAGATAAGAATCTCATGGACTTTACGGTCCAGGCTATCTTCAAAGACCATTATACTCATATTTCAGCTTCATGAACAGCTAGGATTTCAGGCATGAGCTACTGGTGCTTGGCCTAACTTTAGTTTTAAGATGGCAGTTCTCTTACAGTATGATGACAACAGAAAACTGTTGGTTTTCACATGTGTTGTCTGACAAAAGAAAATTTTGACAACCAGATGTTGACAACTCCCCAACCTTTTTCAATTTATGCCAGTAAAACCCTAACATTTAGAACATGTGCATGGAAATTCTTAGCATCTCTGACACAGTTATCTCTAAACCCACCTGAATACTTGACCTTGTGCTTTTCTTTCAGTAGCTTAAATGAGCATAGAGAAAATTTTAACAACAATACAAAAAACTTCATTTTTTTTTAATTTTCTAATGACTGTTTTCCACAGAAACTCTATAAACTTGCTTTGGAAGAGTCCAAGAAGGAGGGCTATGATTTACGTGTTGACGCCATTCCAATCCAAGCAGCCAAGGCCTCAAGAGATATTGCTAGCGATGTAAGTTGATTATTTTTTAAAGAAGCATTCTTTACTCAAAGAAGTTGATAGATGGCAGCTGTTAGAGTTTTACTTGCCTGAAAAACTGTTGCCTCTCCTAGTCTAAATTTCCTTAGTGATTCCCCTATGTACAAATACAAAGGAAAAGAAGGAAGACTATAAGGGAAGGAAGCGAGCACCGAGTACCACGTCCATTGTACTGTTGTTGCTCAAAGATAGACAGACGCTTTTATTTTTGAGCCTCAGATATTAGCCTCACACAGAAATGGAGGGTCAAACGGTGAACAAATGCAGCAGTGGTATTCAGTAGACACTATGTTGAAAATGAACTATACAACTTATGAGTGGAGAAAGGAGGAGAAAACTGGGAGAGTGAGGGAAGCGTTGATGTCCAAAAAGAAATATGCTATTTACTTTAACTGTACCTAACCTCTCTGTACACCACCTTTATAATAACAATAAAAAATTAAAAAAGAAATTAGCCTCAATAGCTAATTCGGAAGTTATAAAGTTGGAAATTGATGCCACTAGTAAATCAACGAATTTACATACGAACTCCTTTTTACTACTTTTGTGCATTTGTGCTAACATTTAAAAAAAAAAAAGGTGAAATGATGGGTGTGTAGTAGTTTCATTTTATTCTTTGTAGCTATCTGTGAAGCTTTTTTTTTTACTTAAATACCTCTCATAGGATTCAAGTCCAACTTGGGAGTTAAGGCTTTTTCTCAATACCAACTGGCCTCTTTACTCCTTTTTGGCATGAGAAACATCTCCTAGGGTGCCCATATACACTCTGTGTACCCTATCTCTTTTTTTTTATTTAAAAGCCAACTGTTATTAATATAATTCAAAAGCTTTGTCTCAGCACAACCAAGATGCCAAGAAACAATATAGTTAATATTAACATTAATCATCATCAGTGGCTTAATAAATCTCCATTCTATGCCAACAGAAATCTGTCTCAGAGTTCATTGTTTGTTTTTTATTATTGAGAAACACCTCAGAAGTTGAGGGAAAGGTTTTCTTCCTTCTGTTATGACTTTGTGTAGACATTGGAAGAAGATAGGCATCCCCCACCGAATGTCATTTTCATGTAATTTATTTTTCCTTTGTGATCTGTATTAGACAGTTACTTTCCATGAATGTATTCAGTTTTTCTCTTGTATATTGGGGATTCTACTGGTTATACCCTATCTCTTTAGGACACAAATCCAAACTTATTCTGTAAGGATCCCATACCTTAGCTTTCCACTTATTCTATTACTAAAGCCTTTTGTAGCTAGTAAGCTGGAGAAAGGGGCTTACTCTATGATCATCCCATGGTAAAATGGAACAGGATGTCTTGCTACTTAGTACTGACTGATGTGATTTTCAAGTTCTGCTTTATACAATGAGTTGATGGTATTTACCCTGTTCCTGTATAATAATAGTGGGAGAAACTACAAATAAATAGTGCACACTGTAATCATCAGAAATATTCCTTTTCCTTCCTCAGTATAAGTACAAGGAAGGCTACCGCAAACAGGTTGGTCACCATATTGGGGCACGGAACATTAAAGATGACCCCAAAATGATGTGGTCCATGCATGTGGCCAAGATCCAGAGTGACAGGGAATACAAGAAGGACTTTGAGAAGTGGAAGACCAAGTACAGCAGCCCAGTAGACATGCTGGGGGTGGTGCTGGCCAAGAAGTGCCAAATCCTTGTAAGCGATATAGACTACAAGCATCTCCTACATGAATGGACCTGCTTGCCTGATCAGAATGATGTCATTCAGGCTCGGAAGGCCTATGATCTGCAGAGTGATGTAAGTAGGTCTTTCTTTATACATGGTCTTTAGCCATGCATCTGCAGCTTAAAAAAAATGGGTTCTACTGTGTGTGTGTGTGTGTGTGTGTGTGTGCACACGCGAGTACACGCATGCCCCCACCCTGGAATCTTGCTGCAGTTTGGTAACATCCAAAGACTTCCTCAGGAAAATGTTATGAAATACATAAAATAAGATAAACACATGGTTGTCATAAGAAAACAACCATATTTAAATATAGTTATGAAAGTATTATTCCAAATTTGTGATTTAGTAATGCAGATATTTTTGTTAACACAGTAAGGAGTTATAGTCATAGGTATAGTAACTAGCTACAAAGTGTAGTAAATAGTTTAAAAGAAAATCTTTTTGTAAATATTTTAAGATCTCAGCAACATTTGTCATATCTAAAAGTGTGATGTCTATTGCTGACAAAGGTGCTGTAGTGTTAAGACTACTATGATCTGTGGCCTGTACCAATAATGGAATGAAATGCTATATTTTAGCTAGAAGTTAGTGAAAATAATGTCTGGAATGGTGGTTTACATGTATAATCCAGCTGCTCAGGAGATGGTGATGAGAGAATCAAGGGTATAAGGCCAGATTAGGCAAAAAAGTTAGCAAGTCTCTCCCCCAGAATCAGGGGTCAGTCATGGAGCTTGAACTCAGGGTCTGGGCACTGTCCCTGACTGAACTTTTGTGCTCAAGGCTGGCTAGCATTCTACCACTTTGAGCCACTGTGTCACTTCTGGTTTTCCGGAATTAGAGGTAATAACTAGCTACAAAGTGTAGTAAATGAATGAATGTAGCAAGTTATTACTCTGGAATTAGAGCTAAAAGTCTCATGGACTTCCCTGCCGCAGTTAGCTTTGAACCCCAATTCTCAGATAGCAGCCTCCTGAATAGCTAGGATTAGAGACATGAGCCACTAGGCTGAGCTTTTTCATTTGAATTTTAAGACAAGAAAGGGAATTTGGAACCAGATAAATAAGAAGGAAAATATATGTGTTCTTTGACTTTTAATCATGCACATAGAGTCCCATGAAGAAAGAAGCTTCCCATTCTTATTATCTCCAGAAAAGACAATACTTCATAAGGACTGTGGTTCATCCATTTTGTGTATCACATGATTGGTATGTGATCACTACCCTAAGATAGAAGCTCTCTGTATGGTAACAGAGTACTCCCAATTTCATTTCCAACTGATGGAGTCTATTACCTCAAAGAATAAATACCTTGTTTCAGGAGCAGGCAAAGAAGTTCCTTAAAGTGTTTGAATACCAGTGAAATCATAGTTGTAGAGAAATTTTACAGGTCTTAAAAATGGAAAATATTGACCAGTCACAGGTGACCCATGCCTGTAATCCTAGCTACTCTAGAAGGTTGGCTTGTCAAGATTGAGATAAAGCGACCTCAGCAGAAAAAAAATGCATGAGACTCTATCACCAATTAACCAGCAAAATGCCAGAGAGGAGGTATGGCTAAGTGGTAAAGCACCAGCCATTAGCAGAGTAACTAGACAGACCTTGTGGTACTGAGTTCCAGCCCTGACACTGGCATAAAATAATAAAACAGCAGATATTGGCTACTGTCAAGAATAAGGCTTTGACTAGTCATTCTCAACAAAATAAAGCAATCCTATGGATCTTCCTAAAATGTACACAAGTAAGAGTCAAAATAAGACATTATCTCTGTGTGTTCAAGCCAGACACCAAGATGCTAAGCAATGTTTACAAATGTCTGATGTTACTTTGTTTCCAGGCTGTATATAAGGCTGATCTCGAGTGGCTGAGAGGCATTGGATGGGTTCCCATAGGCTCTCTGGAGGTAGAGAAGGTGAAGAGAGCCGGAGAAATCCTGAGTGATCGGAAATATCGCCAGCCTGCAGACCAGCTCAAGTTCACGTGCATTACAGACACCCCAGAAATTGTCCTGGCAAAGAATAACGCCCTGACAATGAGCAAAGTGAGTTCTCAGAAGCTTCCTGCTGCCAATTGTGCCTTCAATCAACTTGGCTTATCAGATAAAGAATGCCCTGAATGGTCCTTAAAGAAAGGAGATGGGATGGACCTGGTTCCCTTGCAGGCCTTCCCCAAAAGCATCTGTTTGAATAATAGTGTGTACATTACATTTCCATATATACATATATATATATATACATATATATATATTTATTCCTTAAGGCCAATCAGACACAGGGAGCTGGTTTTCTCTGCCCATCCATGAGGAACTTGCCATAGAACACACAGCAATTTATGACAGAGCCAGTAAACAACTCAAATTAGTTATCTACTTTGCTCTGCCATCTTAGGTTGGAAAGCTACATGTGAAAGCAAATTGCTATCATTGCCTACCATATTGTAACCCAAAATAGATTATTGCTTCTTTGCTCCATATTATATCAATATTTCTATTTATGGAGTCATCAGGCCCTTATTATGCATACTTTAGATCAGAACTTAATTGAATTTTCCAATTTCTTCCTCAGTAGCTTCCAGCCATTTGGAGGCAGTGAATAGAGTTCTTAGAAGAGAAGAAGAAATTGTCCCTCGGGCTGGGGATCTAGCCTAGTGGCAAGAGTGCCTGCCTCGGATACACGAGGCCCTAGGTTCGATTCCCCAGCACCACATATACAGAAAACGGCCAGAAGTGGCGCTGTGGCTCAAGTGGCAGAGTGCTAGCCTTGAGCGGGAAGAAGCCAGGGACAGTGCTCAGGCCCTGAGTCCAAGGCCCAGGACTGGCCAAAAAAAAAAAAAAAGAAAAAGAAATTGTCCCTCAGCAAACTGCAGAGTTTTGGATATGCAATTCCAGAAATACTATTTTACACCATACCTACCAACAACAATAAAGTTAATAACTCTAGGAAATGCTTTAAAAAAAAACTTTTGAGTGCTGGGGATATGGCCTAGTGGCAAGAGCGCTTGCCTCGTATACTTGAAGCCCTGGGTTCGATTCCCCAGCACCACATATATAGAAAATGGCCAGAAGTGGCACTGTGACTCAAGTGGAAGAGTGCTAGCCTTGAGCAAAAAGAAGCCAGGGACAGTGCTCAGGCCCTGAGTCCAAGGCCCAGGACTGGCAAAAAAAAAACAACAAAAAACAAACTTTTGAGAACTTCCTAGGGCTCAGGCATTTATACATATGGTTAATCTTTAAAACTACTGAATGGGGAGGAAAAAATGCAGCAATGATACTCACTAGACACTATGTTGAATATGAATTATACAACTTGTTAGTAGGAATGGGAGGGAAAGACTGGAAGAAAGTGAGCAAAGGGGTGTCATTGTTTAAAAAGAAATGTACTTTTTATCTGACTTAGTAACTATAAGCCCTTTGTATATCACTTTTATAATAACAATTTAAAAATCTACTCAACAAAGAAGGCATGTTGATCTCCTCCATAGGAAAAAAGTAAGGAGTTAGGTGCCTTTCTGAGGATGACACAGCTTGGAAATAGTGGAGCTGAGTTTGAACTTAGATCGACTCTTCACTATAGTAGTCATCATATCATAACTGTGTGATGCAGCTCTGTCTTTGGAGATCCAGATAATAAGTTCCTGATTCACTGGATGAAAAGATTTCATCATTATACCTCTGTATTTTTTTAAATAATTTTATTATGATTAAGGCATTACACCGTTTCTCTATATTGCTTTATATTAGCTTTGAAACTATTGTCTAGCAGTCCAAATGTAACTTTTGTTCACCACTATTCTCTTGCTTCTCTCACTTCCAAATAACAGTAAAAGAATCCATTCATAGTTAAATTTGATGATAATGAAACAGTATTGGCTTTAATGGAAGGTCCTGTTCTTCTTCACCCTCCCATAGCATTTGTACACAGAAGCTTGGGATGCTGACAAAGCCTCCATCCACGTGATGCCAGATACCCCGGAAATCCTGCTAGCCAAGAGCAATTCCGTAAATATCAGCCATGTAAGAAAAGCTTTTTGTTGTTATTTAAGACTTTTAGAAGTTTGTTAAAAATGTGTTTTCTCTACCTTAATAGTTTGACCTGTTAACTTTCTAAAAATGCATTTATTTTCTGTGTTGTGTGATCTTCTGCCTAGAAACTTTATACCAAGGGATGGGATGAATCAAAGATGAAGGACTATGATCTGAGAGCAGATGCTATTTCCATTAAAAGTGCCAAGGCCTCCAGGGACATTGCCAGTGAGGTGAGCTCCTTCCCTCTGGCTCCCTTGATCTGCACAGTGCCAAGCCTCCCACCATAGGGCTGATGGGCCATGCTCTCTGCTTGCACTCTCCTAGTCTTGCTTTCTACCTGCCAAGACCTTTTCCTTGCTCATCACGAAAAAGAAAAATTAGGGTTACTACAGGAAATGGTTCTACCAATAAACTTACATAATAGTTGTTTTAAGATAGTGTAAGTGGTTTTTCAGATAGTATAAAAATTGTTCTGAGATGTCCAAATGTTTGAGGTATAAAATTTTTATTCATTTCACATTGTCTGCATGAGCCTGGTTCAAAGACTGGATTTTTAAAGCTGTGTTTTGGGTATTGTAGTACAAATACAAAGAAGCCTATGAGAAACAGAAAGGCCATCACATTGGAGCCCAGAGCATTGAAGATGACCCCAGGATTATGTGCGCCATCCATGCGGGGAAGATCCACAGTGAAAGGGAATACAAGAAGGACTTTGAGAAGTGGAAGACCAAGTACAGCAGCCCAGTGGACATGCTGGGAGTGGTGCAGGCCAAGAAGTGCCAGACTTTAGTCAGCGATGTTGATTATCGCAACTACCTGCATAACTGGACGTGCTTACCTGATCAAAATGACGTTATCCAGGCAAAGAAGGCCTATGAACTACAGAGTGATGTATGTAAAGTGGAGTTCAGGAAAAAAGGGGGAGTTGGAAGACAACTAGTGCTTCTGTAGACAGATTTTTCAGGCTGTGCCTAGCCCAAGGTGGGGGTAGAAGTATATTGTTCACATTGTTTAATATAAAAACCATATTGAGGGCTGGGGATATGGCCTAGTGGCAAGAGTGCTTGCCTTGTGTACATGAGGCTCTGGGTTCAATTCCCCAGCACTACATATACAGAAAATAACCAGAAGTGGCGCTTTGACTCAAGTGGCAGAGTGCTAGCCTTGAGCAAAAGAGAAGCCAGGGACAGTGCTCAGGCCCTTAGTCCAGGCCCCAGGACTGGCCAAAAAAAAAAACACAAGAAAGCAAAAAACCATATTGAAGACATATCACAGGAAGCAAAAGATAGAGATGAGCCCTAATGAGATTACACCCTTTATTTTCTGCTTTGATTTCAAACTACTTTTCATGTCATTTATAATATCTAACAGAGAAAATTTATTTCAAACAGACATAAAGCAACCTGAGTGCTTTTAAAATATATTACCAGTGTTACGGTGGATCCAAAACATTAGACATTTTTTGTTGAATCAGTTATTACACGATTAAAATGGAATGAAACCCAACAAAACTTTAAGGTTTTTTTTCAACTATGTAATTATTTGAAACATCAAGTAATGACAAGCTAGAATTTGTTAATACTATTTATTATTTATGGCTGCTATAAATGACTATGCTTTATAAATGACTTGGTCACCCATATTGAGAACCTAAATCATGTAAAGTCTTTGGGTCTTATTTGGTAGAACTACTGTATCCTATACTCCTCTTCTCACCGTCTGTGTGCTTTAGTGTTCAGCCAGGGAGTGGCATATCTAACATTTTCCCCTAATGTCTTTAGAGTGTATATAAAGCTGACCTGGAATGGTTACGTGGCATTGGCTGGATGCCGCAAGGCTCTGTAGAATTGACCAGAGTGAAGGGTGCTCAAGACCTTGTGAATGAAAGGCTATACAGGACACCCCCAGAGGCCTTGAAGTTCACCACTATTGTTGACACACCAGAGATTGTCCTGGCAAAAGCCAATTCTCTGCAAATGAGTGAGGTAAGGATCACTTTACTGCCAAGCTTTCACTTTTCTGGCTGGGTTCTGATAATGACAGTGAAACCTAATAAGTAGACAAGGGCAATCTGGGAATCTATTAGTGAAGGAAATACACAAAGTAGAACTCTGACAACATGTGTTTGAAGAACTACAATGAAAGAATTCACTTCACGGTAATTTGGGGAAATAAATATTTAACTCCTGTTAATACCAATACATAACATAAACCTACATCATAAATGATAATATTGTATGGTCTGGGGTTCTCTAAGAAGCAGACCCAATAGGAAATGTGTGTGTGTGTGTGTGTGTGTGTGTGTGTGTGTGTGTGTGTGTGTAGTGTAGTGTCAAAGACATTTTAAGGAATTGGCTCATATAATCATGAACACTGGCAATTCAGAATCTGAAAGGTAGGATGCAGGGAAGATCAAGGGCTGGTAGAATTCCTTCTTGCTTGGGGAAGTCAGAATATTAAGCCCTTCAATTGGATGGATGAGATCTACCCACAGTAAAGATATTTTGTTTCATCCAAAATGCTAGTATTCTTTTTTTTAAAACACCTTTGTGAAAATATTGAGACTAGTGTGTAACCAAGTATCAGTAACCTTACCTAGTCAGGTTGACATATTAATCATCATAAACATATATAGAAACATTTTCCAGACAAAATAAGGACTAGAATTTAATGTTTCAGATATCCATTCTTTATAAATGAGTTAAAGTAATATTGTCCTTCTCTTCACAGAGACTGTATCAAGAAGCCTGGAATAAAGATAAAACCAACATCAGCATCCCCTCAGATACTCCAGTTATGCTCCAGGCACAAATCAACGCCTTGCAAATCAGCAATGTAAGTAACATAAACATGGTGGAAAGAGTGGATGGAGCAATGTATCAGCTTGTGGATTGTGCTACAAAATGGAAAATAATTTGCCTTAGAAATAATAATGGCCTTTTGGTGCTGGATTTTTTGTGACTTTTTAAAAATATTTTTTCTTTATTATTAAAGTGTAATACAGAGGGGTTATATTAAAAATAAAGAAAATTGACTTGGGCTTGAAGTCAGGGTCTCATACTCTCACTTGGGTTTTTTGTTGCAGGGTATTACTTTACCATTTGAGCCACATCTTCACTTCTGGCTGTTTTTTTGTTTAATTAGAGAGAAAAGTTTCCCAGACATTGCTGCCCAGGCTATCTTCAAGCTGCAATCCTGAAATCTCAGCCTCCTGAGTAGCTAGGATTACAGGCAGGAGATAACAGTGGTCACTTACATATACATATTTTTGTTTCCTTAGCTAACATTTCCAAAGCAGCTGAATGGAAATTCTGTCATTTCGCATTAATCTCAGATATATGCCTGGGTGCCTAGACTTCATGAGCTTGGACACCTGAGTCCTCAGTGTTCTTTCAACTTGAAACCATCTTCCCATAGCCCCTGTCTAGGTGTCAACTTCCTTGTATGTTAATTGGGAACAATGAAGCCCTCTTTAATCAAGTTTCTATGACTCTAAAGAATGATATCGCTTTGGCCTTTTGCTTGATCTAAGACTCTTTAAGGTGTGTATCATATTGTGATGTATAGCTTTAAATTTTAATTAGAAGTATTTTATAATCTACAAAGGAATGAGAGCTTTTTCTTGTGCAGCCTTCTTTATGGAATATATTGTAGGCTATGACTACCTTGAGTGTATTTCTTATTTTCAATTCTTTTAAATACACTGTGTTTTCGCTTTAATAGAAACTCTATCAAAAAGACTGGGATGAGGCCAAGCAGAAAGGCTATGACTTGCGAGCAGATGCCATAGAAATCAAACATGCCAAAGCCTCCAGGGAAATTGCCAGTGAGGTAATTTCTTCTATTTCCTTTTGGCCTTTCTCCTTTATAAATACAACAGGGAAATGGTTTTCAAGATGTATGTATGTATGTATGTTTCATGCTCACATGCATGCATGCTGGTACTGGGGTTTGAATTCAAGGCCTGGGCACTATCCCTTACTTGTTTATTCAAGTCTGATATTCTACCACTTGAGGTACAGCCCCACTTCAGATTTTTGGTGACTAATTGGAGATAAGACTCTTATGGACTTTCCTACCCTGTGGGCTTTGAATCTTGGGTAGGTAGGATTATAGGTG
The DNA here is from genome assembly GCF_023159225.1 of Perognathus longimembris pacificus. NCBI lineage: Eukaryota > Metazoa > Chordata > Mammalia > Rodentia > Heteromyidae > Perognathus > Perognathus longimembris. The sequence continues at coordinate 68,846,203 of NC_063164.1, forward strand.
TGAATCGGGCTAGTTTCAAGAATTTTTTAAATCCATGCAATATTTGCATTATGTCTGTGTTACAGACTTTCTTCTCTTTTTGTAAAATCTTATTTTATTGTTAGTATAAAGGTAATGTACAGAGGAGTTACTGTTTCATAAGTTAGGTAATGAGTACATTCTTTTTAGACAATGTCATCCCTTCCCTCTGACTTTCTTCTCTTGAAAAATATTAAAGTGGGACATTAAAAATTAAGTTAAACATAAATGTGGTTAATAATTTCTGCATTGCTTCTAATAAAAAGGAGCATGAAGAATCCTCATGAAAAAGTTTGGAAGCATTTGTGAACTATACCTTGTCATTTCTTCCCCAAAATATTTCTCATACTCTCTGCTGTATAGCAGTTGTATGTCAGTTGTATAACTGACATGTGAATGTTTCCTCTAAGACTCAAGGCTGAAATTCCATTTTATATAAAACATTTTGTACTAGAGGCTTATATATAATATTTTAGGAACATTTTCAAGTTTGTTTAATGCTGATTTTGAAGCCTGCTAACAGACTAATCATCCTTCCCAGCCTCTCCTGCTTCCAGCTCAACATCTTCATGCCACCTTGTTTTCTTTGTCTGGTTTTCTCAATGTTCTTTATCTTATGCATCCAGCTGTCTCTTTCTTCATCCTCATTCTTACCTCTAAGAACCAATAACCACACCTCCCCCCCCCACCAATATGATATATCCATTTCTAAAAATCACATCCTAATCCCAGTTTTCACTTTCCCCACTCTGTCTAAACTTTCTTATGATTTTTCAAGCATGTTTGTAAGGACATTATCTCACTGTAGTCCTAAGACATCCCCTAAATGGGTATTACCCTTGTCCACAGACGTCTTACATCAGCTTTTGATGGAAGCCAACAGTCTTGTTTTCTATCTCTGAAGCATGCATGTTTCCTGGCTATCTATAAAACTACAAATACGACTTTTCACTACCTTAGGTCACATCTGTTCTCTTAGAGATGATCTAAGTTAATGTTTCCTTTGCCAGATTACCTTGTTACCCACACTATACCTTATTTCATCCACATGAAATAAAGGATAATGGTAGAATCTACCTCCTAGTGACACTGTGAGAATTAACCAACTGTACTTGCCTGTATTCAGCAATTTTTAACTGAAAAACTTAGTTTGACATGGATCAATCTAACACATTTGAAATTCTCATAATTATATCTGATATACAGTGACTGTTCAGTAAATTAAATGTTAGCTATTTTTAAGTTATTATTCATCTTCACTGTATCATTTCCTTTCAAATTTAATTACTTCCTCCAAGAACTTACCTTAAATACTCCTAATTCCTTTCACGTGAACTGGAATATATAATGACAGCCAGTGATAAACCCATTAAGAAAAATCCTGAAGTTACTGAACAAGAAATCTCCTTAGTATATTATATTCATGTTTTCCCCCTCTGTTTTCTTATAACTTTAGTACAAGTACAAAGAAGGCTATCGGAAGCAACTAGGCCATCACGTGGGTTTCCGCAGCCTGCAGGATGATCCCAAGTTGGTATGGTCCATACATGCTGCCAAGATCCAGAGTGACAGAGAATACAAGAAAGCATATGAGAAATCTAAAGGAATTTATAACACACCCTTGGACATGATGTCAATTGTTCAAGCCAAGAAATGCCAGGTCCTGGTTAGCGATGTGGATTATCGCAATTATCTGCACCAGTGGACATGTCTTCCAGATCAGAATGATGTGATCCAGGCTAAGAAAGCCTACGAGCTGCAGAGTGATGTGCGTATACTGTCACCAGACTCCAGGGAGAAGTGTGTTTGTGGGTTTCATTGTGATTAAGTACTCTGAGAATACACTGTGTGGTCCTCTCTAGAGGCATAATTGAAATGATCATCCTAAAAGAACCTAAAGTATTCCATACAATTAATGGAATTAATAGGGGAAGTTTTTGTTCATCCCAGCATTTTCTATCTTTTGAAGGATTTCATCTTAGGGTGACAGTATCTTATTTACCAGAATGAAAACCAGCCTCTTACCGAAATCTATGTAATTAACTAGAAATTTTTAGGCCTAGCTATTCTGATTTCCTACTTTCACACTCATTTGTCTAAATCTCATAAGCAGATGTAATGAAGAGGAAATATTGGGTTTCAAGTTTGGTACAGAGAGAGAAATAGACACAATTATGTATTTTTTCTTATATATATTTCTCTCTAAAACCCCTATAGAGGTTATTTCCACTGGTCCATAAAAAAGAGACTTCAAGGGATAAACTCAGAAAATCAACCTGGTATAAAAGTAATTTATATGCCATTGCTGTCTGTCATTTCAAGTAATACTTGTGGATATTGCACCAATCTCTGTTGGATACTGTGAACCTGTCCTAGTTATATATGTCAAAGATATGAAACCAAATGCTAGTGTTTAATGTCATTCATTGAAGGCCAGGAACTGACCACCCAGCTGACTTAAGTAGAAGTGGTATGTGGTTTGCATCACTCTGTGAACAGATTTTCTTTTTCTCCCTATTGTATGCTCCTCTCTCCCATGTAGAATGTATACAAGTCAGACCTGGAATGGATGAAGGGTATTGGATGGTTGACCGAGGGTTCAGTGGAAGTGGAGAGAGTAAAGAATGCTCAGAATCTCTTGAATGAAAGGTTGTATCGCATAAGGCCAGAGGCCCTCAAATTCACCAGCATTGTGGACACACCAGAAGTGGTCCTGGCAAAGACCAATGCTCTACAGATCAGTGAGGTAAGCTGGTATGGGAACATTTTCAGACAAACTGAATAAATATCCAAAAAAATAATCTAAACCTGGTGCCAATGGCTCATGCCTATAATCCTAGATGCTAAGAATGCTGAGATCAGAGGATCTTGGTCCCCAGTCAGCCTGAGCAAGAAAGTCCATGAGACTCCTATGTCCAATTAACTACTAAAGAGCCAGAAGTGGAGCTGTGACTCTCAAGTGGTAGAGAACTAACCCTGAGCAAAATGGCCCTGAGCTCAAACCTCAAGACTGTCATTAAAAAACAAAATCTAGGGGCTGGGGATATGGCCTAGTGGCAAGAGTGCTTGCCTTGTATACATGAGGCCCTGGGTTCAATTCCCAGCACCACATATACAGAAAAACGGCCAGAAGTGGCGCTGTGGCTCAAGTGGCAGAGTGCTAGCCTTGAGCAAAAAGAATCCAGGGACAGTGCTCAGGCCCTGAGTCCAAGCCCCAGGACTGGCAAAAAAAAAAAAAAATCTAAATGTGTACTTCAAAGTGTACCATTAGCATAGCCTTAAGATTTTCAATACACATGTGTCCAGATAGCCAATTAGCAAATTAACTGTCTCTCTCCTCCATTTGATTTGTCCAACACAAGTATGTCCAGACTGTGATTCATACTTTAATCATTTTTGAGACCTATCTTAATACCATAATCACAAAACTGTCACTTTTTAATGGCTATTCAATGATGAAATGGGCTGAGAAGCTCAAGGGTGATCTCAGTATTGGACACTAGGATAGTAATTTAGGCCAAAGAAGCAAGATCCTGGTTAGGAATGCAGATTATCACAGTAATCTCCAGGGTGGGTTTACCTGCCCGGTAATTAAAAGTGAATAGGCAGAAAGGGGTAATTTTACTAGTATATTTCAGACTCTTTTAAGTTTATATTAAATCACAGATGAGTGATTCAATGAGCGATTCAACCTTCTTGGTTGCTTGGCACCTTTTATAAAGTCAAAATATGAAGGTAACATGATCTATATTTGTATCAGAATGAGCAACAATAAGTTTTTGTTATTTTAAATATGATCCATGCCTGATTTATTTACTTACCAGCCCTCCCATTGCTTTTCCTTCTTACCAGCCATTGTACCGTGACGCCTGGGACAAAGAGAAGGCTAATGTGAACGTGCCAGCTGACACACCACTGATGCTGCAGTCCAAGCTCAATGCCATCCAGATTAGCAATGTAAGGCACTGCACACTCATTTTCTTTGCAGAGTGCCCTCTATGCAACCGAGCTGAAGCAAGCCTTGCAAAAAGGCATTTTTCTATCAATCCTTTTATTTCTAGTTTTTAAGCTAATGATAAGTAGCTATGTATATTGGTAGTAGATGTATTTTTGTTGAAAGGAGATAAACAATGATTGTTCAAAACAAATGAACAAAAAACCTATGAAGCCAACACCCGTGACTTGCACCTATAATCCTAGCTATTCAGGAGGCGAGATCTGAGGATCGTAGTTCAATGCCAGCCAAGGAAGGAAAGTTTGTGAGACTCTTACCTCCATTTAACCACCAGAAAACTGGAAGCAGTAGTGTGGCTCAAAATGGTAGAGCACTAGCCTTGAACTGAAATGCTCAGAGACAGTGCCCAGGCCAAGAGTTGAAGCCCCAAGACCAACAAAAAAAAATCTAAAAAAAAACAAACCAAAAAAAACCCCCATAAAACTCAAAGTGATATTTCTGTTTTCTTTTTAGCAAATCATTTTTTTTCCTGTAAAATGACAGCCAATATATTTTTCTAATTTTTACTTGATTTACTGTCTCCTAAATTTTCATTTTAGGGAGTAGTGGGGAAATCCTTTACAAATTGTCGTTACAAATCTACTAGAATTAAGTTCATTATAATACAATGTTCCATGAATAGCTAGCTGTTCCTGACCTGTCGTGTTGACTCAGTAGTTCCACCTTGAGACTGAATATGGTATTGCAACCTCTATTTGCAGAAACAATACCAGCAAGCCTGGGAAGACGTCAAGATGACCGGATATGACATTCGAGCAGATGCCATTGGAATCCAGCATGCTAAAGCTTCTCGGGATATTGCCAGTGATGTAAGAGTTCTTTTTCCCTCAGTCTCAGCAAACAGTAGAAGATCACTAGGAATTTAACTTAATCCCTTAAAATTATGTTTAAGTAGATTTAATGTCATTGTTAATATATCATTTTCAAAATGCCATATTCCAGAATAACTCATTGAACCATTTGAGAAGACTCTTAGACCTGTGCTTGATTCTACAGTTCTTATGTTCAAGCACAGTTTTTATTTTTCCCCCAGATTTTCTCAATATCTGTTAACTTAAAATTGCTCATAGAGATTTGATGGGCAGGAAGAATTCTGGGTTTTCTCAGTGCGGCATGCAGATTGCGTGCCACTTGTGCACTATCTGAAAAGGTACTTTTTAGAGTAGTTACATTGCTGTTTAAATGTGTTCAAAAATACTGGTCATTCTCCATTTCAATGGGGTTATGAATGTCAAAAGTTTCTAATTCAAAAGTCAATTTGTTTTTTCAAAAAAGAACTACTGGAGCAGGAAACTAGTGGCTCACACTTGTAATCTTAGTTACTTAAGAGGTTGAGATCTGAGGATCACAGTTTGAAGCCAGCTTGGGCAGGAAATTCCATGAGAGTCTTAATCTCCAATTAAAGAGCAAAAAGCCAGTAGTGGATGTATGGCTTAGGTGATAGAGTGTCAGCCTAAAGGGAAAAAGCCAAGTGAGAGTGCAGGTCTCTGAGCTGAAGTTCCAGTATCAGCACACAAAAGAAAAAAACAACAATAGCAACAACAAAAACCTTGATTCGAAGTAAGACAGGATACTGTTTATATTTGCTTGTGGCAATATGTTTGCATGTGGCAAACAATGACAGAAGTTTGGGGAACTCTGGACACATCTGTTCAGGAGATGATTCAGAGCCACAGCCTTGCCTTTGAGGTATTCACTGTGAGATGTGTGTATCCCAATATATACACCTACACATAGAAAGAAAAAGCAATTTAATGAGGAGTATGAAAGTTATAGTTTGAAGTTAAAAGTAGAGTCCAAAATAAAGATAACTAAGACAGTGAAGTTTTTTTGAATAAGCCCTTTACAAAAAAATATGATTAGAAAGTGACTCCTCTTCTTCCATTCACACCTTGCAGTATCTGTACAAGACAGCTTATGAGAAGCAGAAAGGCCATTACATTGGATGTCGCAATGCCAAGGAAGACCCCAAACTGGTTTGGGCAGCAAATGTATTGAAGATGCAGAATGACAGGCTGTATAAAAAAGCCTACAATGACCACAAGGCCAAGATCTCCATCCCAGTGGACATGGTGTCCATCAATGCTGCCAAAGAAGGCCAGGCTCTAGCAAGCAACGTGGACTATCGCCAGTACCTGCACCAATGGTCTTGTTTTCCTGACCAGAATGATGTGATCCAAGCCAGGAAAGCCTATGACCTGCAGAGTGATGTAAGTGTGTCTCCAAGGAAAAGCTTGGCTTGGAATGATGGCTCCTTCTAATGAACTAGAAAATCTTAACTCTCTCCATATAGCCATAGTCCTTTAGCATATCAGCAAATCTATTAGGACCAGATGTGTTTAGAAAACTTTCCTTCTCATTGCTGAAAGTGATACAAAGATTTGTTTCTATAGATTTACTGATGTATATAGTAATTATAGTTTATTAAATGTAATTGTGCCTCTGGTCCTCCAACTATGTATTGAAGTTCAAATTATTTCAAGGGTTAATGACATGAGCTTTGCCTGGATGTTTTTCATGACATCGTATTTCTCTAACCCACAACACTTTTTGATTTGCTTTTAATCTGATGCCAACTCAATATTTTAGAACTGCAGAATTCCATAAGATTATTCATTTCTTGGGTAGAATGGCCATCTTCTTTTAATTGCCTGAATTTCAAGAGATTAAAATAATGAATGGGTTTGTTATATGCAGGTGTGTACATCACTTTGAATGAATTATCAAGTGGTAGTTGGGGCCATTTCTCGAGGAACTGCTTTTGTATATTGATGAGCATTAGTACATTGAGACAAGTCTGTGGATCACATTAAAAAAATGAGAAGGAAACACAACTTCTGAATTTTAGAGATCCATCACATTTTAAGCACTGAGACAGGCAATGTCATTCTTCCTCTGGGTAGAATTTCTAGTAGTTTTCATTCTCCTTTTGACGTTTTTCACCTGATATTCATGTCTTTTAACTAGTTACGAAAATACTGTTTCTGGGCATCACAGTGACTGTTTAAAATTAATAACTGTTGTTTAACATAGAATAGTTGTATGTGCCTAATGTACATGTATATCTGGAGAAGCAGGTATAGATAACCAAGAATGGGTAAGTACCAATGGAAAGGGAGGGACTGTCTTAATACTTACTATCTTAACATTGTGAAACCCGCAATGGAATTCTTAATTTGAAAGAAGACCCATGTGGCAGGTCCTGTGCTCTCACAAAAGATACAATGGTGGATGAAGGAGAAGAAAAAGACATGACACTTATCATAAAGAAATAGATATTAAGAAAGAATATCCGTAAACCATGGGATGGCTAAGAAAGAGGGGCCTGTGTGCCGTAAAGAGAGAGGTCAGAAAACGTACTGGAAAAAGTACAATGGTTTAGCTAGCTAAGAGGTTATGGAGGAAACAGATGTTCTTGCAGGATAAGCATTTGCTAAAAGTCTGATGCAGACCTCAAAAACAGGGAAGACAATGTATTCAGAACACAGAGGACAAAGGGAGGAGATGAGGCTGAAGAGTAAGAGTAGGCTGACTATACCAGCCAGCCATCTCTCTGCTCTACTCCATGTTAAGGAATTTGATCTTTACTTTAAAGCAATAGATGTGATTGGGAAAATGTGGAGCTGATTTGCATTAAGAATTTTGAAAAGATTGTCCTGGCTACTATTCAGAGAGCTGGTTGGACATCCTGTAGTTACTGATTTAAAAGTCTACATGAGGCCAGTGCCTCATGCCTGCAATCCTAGCTTCTTAAAGGAAGCTGAGATCTGAGGATTGCAGTTCAAAGCCAGCAAGAAAGTGAGACTCTTATCTTCAATTAACCATTTAAAAGATGTAAGTGGAGCTGTGGTTCAAGTGGTAGAGCATTAATTAGCCTTAGGCAAAAAAAGCTCAGGGTTAGCACCCAGGCCCTAGGACCAGTACCCCCCCAAAAAGTACATATTGGCTATGATAATTGCCTAGATACTACTATAATTCCATCCTTGCATACCCCCAAATAGACAGCTTCCACAGCATTCTGTGTTTTAGACTGTTTTCTTAACTTTGGAACATGGAACAAAACATGGCTGTGTATATGGGGAATTATGTTTGTCAGGCCAGTATTCTGGGTTTTTTTTTCTTTTTTCCTTTATTGCTATCTTTAGTAGTTGTACAAAGATGTTGCCATTTAACAAAGCACTTTATGAATATAATATATCTTGATCAATGTTGTCCCTTTCAACAGTCTCACGCATCCTTCCCCTATCCGCCCCTTCCCTCACTCCTCTTTATCTTGTAGGATTTACATTGAGTTCTTTTCTGCATTTCCCCCCTCTTCTCTTCATTTGTCCACCCCATTCCCTTCGACTCCATCCCACCCCTTTTGAGTACCCACTTCTTGATGTTTTATTTTGCTCAACTTTGATTTTTGGTCTTCTAAACAGAGCTCTATTTTTACTTATTTGTAAAAGAAAGAAATAACATTAAAAATTACTTCCTTTATTCTACCATCCACCATCAAAAACAAAAACAAAACCCTGCTTCTACCTATCTGTCCCCCCCCCCCCCCCACTTTGCAGGCCATCTACAAGGCTGACTTAGAGTGGTTGCGTGGTATTGGCTGGATGCCAGAAGGGTCACCAGAAGTCCTGAGAGTCAAAAATGCCCAGGAAATCCTATGTGACAGTGTCTATCGAACACCTGTGGTGAAACTCAAGTATACAAGCATCGTAGACACACCTGAAGTTGTCCTTGCGAAATCAAATGCTGAAAACATTAGTATTGTAAGTCACTTTTGTTTCATAAATCACAAGTGATTCACTAGGTGATTTACCTTTGGGATGAAAATAATACTGATAACAATAAAAAAATTTATCAGTAACATTTATAGCATTTTTAAAACTCTTTAAGAGCTAGTACAAAAGGCATTAGGATATATTTCAAATCCAATTTGAATAACTTATGTGAAAAGATTCACATAAAATAAACCTTTGCCTTACTATGAAAAGATTTCGATCTTAAAAGTATCAAGCTTACAAGTTGTGAAATGATTTTTTATTATTATTTATTCTTTCTATAGCCAAAGTACAGGGAAGTTTGGGACAAAGACAAAACATCAATTCACATAATGCCAGACACTCCAGAAATTAATCTTGCTAGAGCAAACGCCCTTAATGTGAGCAATGTAAGTACCATAACAGTCTCTGGTTTGCTTGGGAAGTCACTAGGTAGTCCATACAAGAAGTCTGCAGATTGCCTGGGCGGTGGGGGGGTGGGGGGAGGGGGGGTGGAATTTGGTCTAGAGTAGGGGAAAGGAAGAGCAGAACCTTCTTCAGAGTCCCTGGGAAAGGCCAGTTACTGCGATCCAACATGCAGAACTGGGAAAAGGAAAAAAGGACAAATAAAAGGAAAAAAGAATGAGGAGGTAAATAAGCAAGAAAAGGGAGTTAATGTTGGATTTAGAGGAGCTGAAAATCATAATTCTGTGCAGAATAAAATGAATTTTAAAAACTTAGCTCTATGGGAAATTTTCTAGGAAATTTTAAATTACCAAAATTGACCCCGGAAACAACATAAAAAACAAATAGCAAGAAACAAAGAGTTTTAAAACATTTTCATTTCTCCCCTCAAATCCTCAGATTGCCCTTATAATTTCATAGAATTCTTTGAGAATTTTAGGAACGAAACTACCATGGAGCTTAATAAAAGAAGGAAAGCCGTCATGGCTTCCAAAATATATTTGAAGACAGTTCCACAAATGAAAACTGTAGGTTAATAATGGGAAAACCCTAAAGTATTGATAAACTAAGCAGCACATTGAAATGAAGTTTATCCAGGAACACCAAGAAGGTTCTATATTCAGAAACCTAATAGTAACACACAAAGGGAAAAACCATATGCTAATTCTTGTAGACTTTAAAAGTTGTGACAAAATCCATAGTCTGTCTTTTTTCCTTTTAAATAAGAGCTTAGTAAAAATAAAAATGAAATTAGTATCTTCTTGATGAGACTAAACAAAATACATCTCAAACCATAGGCCAGTTCATTCTCAATAAGATTCTTATTCAAGTCAGAATTAAAACATGGATGCCTATCACATATTTAGTATCACATATTTAACATCTAGAATTTAATTGCTTAAGTCAAGAAGTTTCCAATTAATACTAATATAAGTGTAATAATAATATAAATATTGAAGGGGGAAAAGGAGGCAAAATTACCATTCCCAGCAGGAATCAGGTTAAACCTGAAAAAGGGAAGAGAAGAGAGAGGAACAAAAGTGTTTGCATTGACAAGCAGAATGCAGTTGCACATCTGGCTCCACAATTCAAGAAAAGTCTAGAGAGGGGTTATCTCATTGGATCACAAAGATTACTTATGTGCAGAATAAATGTGACCTTGTAAAATGGATAGTACCTTATGGCAGTTCTTTATGGTATCTTTGAAGAAGAATTAACCTTTGGTGTGAGAAAGAGCCCACAACTCAAAAGATTCCAGCATGTGCCAAACTTCTCCATTTGTTGAATAAACTGCTTGGAGACTGATTTTTCCAACACAGTTTTGGGACACCCAGTGTATGCTTTGGGAAATGGGCCATGGGACTGGAATCAATATCCCCATGCAGTGCTTTCTGTCAAATGGCTTGAGTCAATGGACAATCGGTTCATCACAGGTGGTCTCCTCCATATTAGGTAGGAATTTCTAAACCTTGGGCAATATATTGAGGCTAGGATTCAAATGCAGAAGAACAAAGCCTTTTCAGTCCTAAACTCTTGGACTATATCATATCCAATGGTGCACAGAATTAATTTTTCACGTACTCTTTCATTGAACATTTTCTCACCATTAGAAAGTTTACCGCGAGGGTTGGGATGAGGTGAAGATGAGCTGTGATGTCCGGCTCGATGCCATCCCTATCCAGGCTGCCAAGGCCTCCCGGGAGATTGCCAGTGAAGTGAGTGTGGCCTTTTCTACCTTCTCCATGTTTTAAGCAAATGCCCCAGGTGCATCATGCTGTGATTCATCAACTTTGTCTTTCCATTTCCAGTATAAGTACAAGCTTGACCATGAGAAGCAGAAGGGGCACTACGTGGGCACCCTCACAGCCAGGGATGACAACAAGATCCGGTGGGCCCTCATAGCTGGCAAGCTGCAGAATGAAAGAGAATATCGGCTGCAGTGGGCCAAATGGAAGACCAAGTTCCAAAGCCCTGTAGATATGCTTTCCATCCTGCACTCTAAAAAATGCCAGACTCTAGTCAGCGATGTTGATTATCGCAACTACCTGCACGAATGGACATGCATGCCTGACCAGAATGACGTGATTCAGGCCAAGAAAGCCTATGAACTGCAGAGCGATGTGAGTGGCCTATACTGCAAGATGAGATCTTCTGTGCTTTTCCCATGACTTCTAGAAAGTTCACGGCATTAAATCTTTTTGTGTTGTTATACAGCCAAGAATTTGCTTACTAACAAGTTCTTGTAGCATGGAATCAAAGTCACCAAAGTCAGGAAAGATCTAAACTTTAGGAGGCAAGCACTCTTGCCACTAGGCCATATCCCCAGCCCCAAGATCTAAACTTTATATCAAGAAATAAATGGTAGGGCTGGGGATATAGCCTAGTGGCAAGAGTGCCTGCCTCGGATACACGAGGCCCTAGGTTCGATTCCCCAGCACCACATATACAGAAAACGGCCAGAAGCGGCTCTGTGGCTCAAGTGGCAGAGTGCTAGCTTTGAGCGGGAAGAAGCCAGGGACAGTGCTCAGGCCCTGAGTCCAAGACCCAGGACTGGCCAAAAAAAAAAAAAAAAGAAAAGAAAGAAATGGTAGAAGCCAAACACTGCTGGGTCATACCTGAAATCCTAGCTACTCAAGATGCTGAGATCTGAGGATTCCAGTTTAAAACCAGCCTGGGCCAGTACACTCAAGAGACTTGCATCTCCAATTAACCAGCAAAAAGCTGGGTGGAATTGTGGCTTTCTTGAGTGTCAACCCTGTGAGCCAAAAGAACATGAGGTCCAGAGCTCAAGCCCTGGCACTAGCACAAAAAAAATGAAGAAAAAAGTGTTATTAGCTTATTAGATTAAAGAAAACTGTGAAAATTATTATTACTGTAGGATTTAAATGGCAGTCATGGTTTTACCAAGTAAAACCATGGGTTGGATGGGCAAGAATGATGTAAGGGGTTGTAAGGATACATTATAATGTATTTGTAAAATGATGTGTTGAATGGTAACTCCTTTATAAAACTACTTGAAGATAATAAAAATATAATTATTTTTAAAAAGATAGGCCATGAACAGGAAGTGGGCATCTTTTTTTTTAACTGACAGATTTAGTAAAAAAAAAAAAAAAGTTTTAATTAAATGGTCAAGACTTTTAGATCAGGAATTAAAAATTTTTTATTGTTATTGTAAAAGTGGTATACAGAAAGGTTATAGTTACATAAATCAGGTAACGAATATAGATTAGGAAAATTTTTATAGAAAGAAAAGATTTCAACTGAGTGCTGGTAGCCCTGGCCTGTAATCCTAGTTACTCAGGAGGCTCTGAGTAACTAGGTATGATCTGATGATCAAGGTATAAATCCAGGTTAGTCTTGAGACTCTTATCTCCAATTAACCACCCAAAGTGCCAGAAGTGGAGCTGTGCCTCAAGTAGTGGGCACTAGCTTTGACTAGATAAAGCTCGGGGACAGCAGTCATGCCTTGAAGACTGGCACACGTGCGTACTCGCACACACACACACACACACACACACACACACAGGTGGGCATAAAAGCAAAAATATCCAACTTCTCATTAAAATTCAGAAGATAGAGCTCTAGATATGTGTTCTCCTTGGCAACAGAAACTGGAAATGAATTGAGGTTAACCCTTACAAAGAAAAAATAACCTCCAGGTTGTCACACTACCTGGCCTAATTAATCCTCTTATTTTACCTGCCTGACTGAGTATGTCATCCTTGGCTTATCCAGTGCTTAGATTTGTTTTTCTTTATCAGACAGAATGATGGAGTAACTAGGGCCTGGAAACCAGGGCTGCTGTATTAATTCTGACTTTGTTTGCACAGGCTGTTTACAAGGCTGACTTGGAATGGTTACGGGGAATTGGGTGGATGCCGAATGACTCCGTGTCTGTCAATCACGCCAAACATGCTGCGGATATCTTCAGTGAGGTATTCCAAGAGTCTGCCCTGCTGTCTAGTACATTTCCAAAGAGCATGAACAAGATGACATGAGCCAAAATACACTCTTAGATCAGCAATTTTAAGCATGTTTAATTGTATGATTGAAGCCAGACATACATTTTCCCAAAATAATCCTGGACTGTTTTTATGATATTATGGTGCTATATCCCTAATAGCATATCCAGCATCCTCATTAATGCTTAAAATTATAGAAATGGAAAATCTCTTGACAGGATTATACTGGGAGAAGTTTATTCAGTTGAAAACAGGGATTATTATGATATACACAATGATATGGCATTGGGGGAAACAAAATTGTAAAATTGTTATTTTTAAATCTGTGAAAGTGTTGGGAGAGTCTCTCAGTGGTAGACCACTTGATTAGCATTCACAAGGCCCTGGGTTCAATCCCGAGAAGAGAGAGAGAGAGAGAAAGAGAGAGAGAGAGAGAGAGATGATCAATTGGTTTAAATTATAAACTATAAAAAGAAAACTAAATTGCCAAGATATCATTCATGTTTGTCCATCTATGCCTCTAATAAAGAACCCTTAAATTTGCGTATCTTAGCTCACCAAGATGAAGGACTCTGACTAACAGATATGTTGGTTTCTTTCACAGAAAAAATATCGCACAAAAATAGAAAGTCTCAACTTTACTCCTGTGGATGACAGAGTTGATTATGTGACAGCAAAACAAAGTGGTGAGATCCTTGATGATGTAAGTATATGACTATTCTAAAATCATATAGCCATGCAGATTTGTAAAGCTTTTCTGCCTTCTTGCAAATACAGACTTGAATTGTTGAAGTTATTAGTGCTAGCAATTGCTTGGATAGCATGATGTTTTCTTCACATCAAGTAACTAGTGCACTTGCCTCCCACTTTTAGATTAAATATAGAAAAGACTGGAATGCCACTAAGTCCAAGTACACTCTCACAGAAACCCCCCTCTTGCACACTGCCCAGGAGGCTGCCCGGATCCTGGATCAGGTATGGATTTTACCTGGATGTCTGGTACTGTGGGTAGAGATGGAAAACCCTAATGAACCCAAAAGAGTTATGCACATAACTTATTTTCCCTCCTTTCTGAGTCCTCTTTAAACCCCTATTGTGACTCTCTGTCTTTTAGTACCTCTACAAGGAAGGCTGGGAGAAACAAAAGGCCACAGGCTACATTTTGCCTCCAGATGCTGTACCATTTGTTCATGCCCATCGCTCTAGTGATGTTCAGAGTGAGGTAATTTATCCCCATATGAGTGAATTTGGCAGAAACAAGACCTTGCCCAGAAAAGATGCCTGCTATGCCCAAGGCACAGATGTTAGCGTAAGAATGTAGCATTTCAGCTTGGCAGATGTGGCTGAGGGCTGGAGATCCTCCTGCCCTTCATATCTCATGGGTTTTGCATTTGCTAATGTTTCTTTGTTCTTTCTCAAAAGCTGTCATTTATAGGCTGAAATGCAGCTCCATTTTAACATGCTTGCTTCACATGTACCAAGTCCTGGGTTTGATCTTCAGCATAGCAAAAAGGAAAAACTGTGAAAAACCTATTGCTTGAAACCTATTTTTCAATGCTTTATTTTTTCTTACATTTTCTGCCTCCAATAAAATCTCTAGTTTTCCAAATAACTATATTGCCAGAATTAGAAAATAGATGATTAGAAATTAGATGATTTTGTTTAAATTAAGAAATAACTATTTCTTCATATCTGTTTCAGTGCTATTTATTTTCTGTTCTGAGAGTTAGTAGAGTCAAAAAACTGAAAACAAAGCCCCTGCCACTTTGCCTTCTGTGCTTGGCAAAGCTGATGGGGCCTGTATTCTTCTTCCCATCAGCTGAAATACAAAGCTGAACATGTGAAGCAGAAAGGCCACTATGTTGGGGTTCCAACGATGAGAGATGATCCTAAACTAGTGTGGTTTGAGCACGCTGGCCAAATTCAGAATGACAGACTCTACAAACAGGACTATCACAAAACAAAGGCAAAAATCAATATACCTGCTGACATGGTGTCAGTGGTGGCTGCCAAGGAGGGGCAGACTCTGGTCAGTGATATTGATTACCGTCATTACCTGCGCCAGTGGACATGTCACCCTGACCAAAATGATGTTATTCAGGCAAGGAAAGCCTATGATCTACAGAGTGACGTAAGTGGTTTTTTATTACTTTATTATCTAGAAATCGAAATTATACTCTGACAAGGACAAGCAGCATTCCAGAGTCACCAGTGTTTAGAACTTTGGGCTATGAGTATTTGTTCCCAGAAGGGAACAGTTATATGCAGTTATATGGAGACTTACCAGCTGATCTAAGAAGGGAGGTTAAGTTGGGGTTGTGACAATGTCAAATGATGGTTTAGATAAGGACCTAAGAATGCCTCATTGCTGCTTTGTTGAGGATCCTACAGCTCCAAGTATTTTAGTGGATCACTTAAAAGCTTACAAGTAGAAGAAAAACAAGATAGATTAACCTACATGAAGTATCCTTCACTCAGAGGTTTGGTGAGGCTAAGAAGGAGAATGTGATACAGACCACCTCACATCAAAACCTCAATTAAGAGCTCTACCTGCCTGAGGTGGTCTGTATCAAATGTCCCATATCCTTCTGCATACCTAAATCTATCACATCTATCAACAATCACCACCTCCTTGATAAACCTTTTACACCCATAGCTGAAAGTAACGATCCTTTTCATCCTCTTGTACTCATATGTCTAACCTCATCCTTGTCCCTTAAAGTACAGGGCTTTCTTTTGCACAGCACTGGCTCAAGAAACTTTGCTCAGATAAAGTCAGGATGAAATGTGTGAGGCAACAGCTGTTAAAGAAAAATCCTTAAAAACACAACAAAAGATAGGCTTTTGTTTGCAATCTCCTGTCTATAATCCCATGTATGAACGAACACCTCTCTTCCTGCTCCTAGCATGTCTACAAAGCTGACCTGGAGTGGCTCCGAGGTATTGGCTGGATCCCCCTGGATTCTGTGGACCATGTGAGAGTTACTAAGAACCAGGAAATGGTCAATCAGGTACAGGAAGTTCATTCCATTTTTTTGTGGGTTTTTTTTTTTTTTTTTTTGCCAGTCCTGGGCCTTGTACTCAGGGCCTGAGCACTGTCCCTGGCTTCTTTTTCCTCAGGGCTAGCACTCTGCCACTTGAGCCACAGCGCCACTTCTGGCCATTTTCTGTATATGTGGTGCTGGGGAATTGAACCCAGGGCTTCAAGTATACGAGGCAAGCGCTCTTGCCACTAGGCCATATCCCCAGCCCCAAAATAGTTCTTTTTTTTTTTTCTTTTTTTCCAGTCCTGGGCCTTGGACTCAGGGCCTGAGCACTGTTCCTGGATTCTTTTTGCTCAAGGCTAGCACTCTGCCACTTGAGCCACAGCGCCACTTCTGGCCGTTTTCTATATATGTGGTGCTGAGGAATTGAACCCAGGGCTTTATGTATACGAGGCAAGCACTTTTGCCACTAGGCCATATTCCCAGCCCCTCATTCTGTTTTTAACCCAATACCTACCCCTCTTATCTGCCATGTAGGAACAGATGCCCTGTGGGAGTAGACATGCCTTAATTGTCTCTATTTCTTTGCAGATAAAATATAAGAAAGATGCCCTTGAAAACTACCCCAACTTTACCAGTGTGGTTGATCCCCCAGAGATTGTTTTGGCCAAGATTAATGCAGTCAATCAAAGTGATGTAAGTTTGCTTTGTATACGCTGAATAGACTTGGCAGGTCAGTGCCTGGAATTGAGTGGATTATCTTAACTCTGTAAAAAAAAAAAAAAAAAAAAAAAAAAAAAAAAAAAAAAAAAAAACGGGAAAGAGGTAAATTATAATCCCCAAAGGTGATGTTTAAAAGTTACTAGAAGGTAGTATACTGTAACCACTTTTAGTCATCTATATTCTTGTCCAAAATGTCCAATTCTACTAGCTTAAATTTGTCCACAATTCAGTCAGTTGGTTAACCTTAATACCTAAATGAAGTTTGATTGGTTTGTTGCTAAGTAGATCCTAAGAAAATTTAAATGTACATTTATAGTAATCAAAAGATTTTGTTTTATTTTGTAGGTAAAATATAAAGAAACATTTAATAAAGCCAAGGGCAAGTATATATTTTCTCCAGATACACCATATATCTCCCACTCCAAAGACATGGGAAAACTCTACAGTACTGTGAGTACTTAAGCAATAACAATATCAGTTCCTAGTTTTATGCTCTTGTCAGGCAGGATTCATGTTCTTCATTTTTATAGTGTTATTATAAAGATGATGTACAGAGGGGTTACAGTTACATAAGTCAGGTAATAAGTACATTTCTTTTTGGATAATGTCACCCCTTCCCTCGCACTCTCTCAGTTTTACCCTTTCATCCTCCACCCACAAGTTCCATAGTTCATTTTCATTATAGAGTCCAGTGAATAGGATTCATGTTCTTGACTGATTTAGCACACATTTAATTTAGCATGCAACCTATTGATTTCATTATATCTCATCTTGGATATTAGAAGTAGCACACATTCATCTTTGTCTGAATCTACTCAATATGAGTTGCATATATTCAGCTGGTCATGTTTTTTAGTTCCTGTAAAGTGCCCTACCCTGAAGAGACACTGAGAAACTAGTGTTCAGTGAAATAAGCTTTCAGGAGTTCATACAAGTAAAAGGAGCAGATCTAAGTAGATTAATATAGAGAGGTACTACAAGGGCTCTAGGAGAACATGGGATGGAGCAACTATGAGAAAAAAAAGGAAGAGCATCTTGTCTATCTTCAGCAACAATGCACCAGTATGTCCAGTGAACACAATTTGTCCTCAAAATTTAATTCAGCTAACTTAAAAGAAGAGGGATGTGGATGGATATGCCCAATAGGAAGCAATCAGATGATCCTTTCCCGGTTTGAGAATTTTTTTTATCACTTTTATAAGAACTGAAAATATAGTTAACTCTTATAAAAGATCTCAGAAGATACAGATTTAATTTAAAATGCAGTATACCAAATGCCTGCCCTATTCGTGGAAGGCACATTGGTGGCTACACATAAAAATTTAAGCCTTGTTGTGAACACAAGTGATTTGCCTCAACATTGTTTTTGATAGTATCTGAAAGTAATTGAATGGAAACATTTATGATACCTGTCTTTTTGTTCTAGATCTTATACAAAGGTGCCTGGGAGGGAACCAAGGCTTATGGCTACACCCTGGACGAGCGCTATATTCCCATTGTTGGAGCAAAACATGCTGACCTAGTGAACAGTGAGGTCAGTCTGATCATTTCCCCTCTGAGGTCTTTTATTGGGCAGTGAGGGACTGGTCAGCAAACTCCAGCAATTCTCAATGTTGATCCATTTTACAGCTGAAATACAAAGAGACATACGAGAAGCAGAAGGGCCACTATCTGGCTGGAAAAGTCATTGGCGAGTTCCCTGGTGTGGTTCACTGTCTGGATTTCCAGCAGATGCGGAGTGCGGTGAGCAGTGTTTACTGTGGCAGCAGACTTGTCCAGTATCAGTGGACTTCCATGTCGCCCCACTTGTAGCTGGCCCTAGGGCTCCTGATTAGCTGCAGGATGGACAAATGTGAACATTCTTGAGTTTTCCCAACCCTTAACTGTAGACCCTTGATGACTGTGGGCTTCTTCCCTTCCCTTTCCCTTTCCCAACATAGTGAGGGCTCTTAACAAGTGAATTTTGAAGGCAACCTATTGTTTTCCTTGCATTTGGAAATGTATTGGGAAAAGAGAGAGCCCTGCACTGTAGAGAAATGTAAGGGGAGTTTTAAAAGACAATACTAAAAACTTTGAAACATGAGTCTCTTCTAGGGGTTCTGACTTAGTTTAGAAATAAGACTAAGGAGTTGGGTTTGAATTACTTAAGCTTTTAATTCTCCTCTAATTTTTTGTCCATAAAATGTTATTCTTTAGTTGAACTACCGAAGAGATTATGAAGACACAAAAGCCAATGTGCATATCCCCAATGATATGATGAACCATGTGCTGGCTAAAAAGTGCCAGTACATCCTCAGTGACCTGGAGTACCGACACTACTTTCATCAGTGGACGTCCCTTCCAGAAGAGCCCAATGTTATTCGTGCTCGAAATGCCCAGGAGATCTTAAGTGATGTATGACATCTTTTCTCAACTTGACTTAAAGGCCTCACCCAGTCCTGTCATAGCCCTTCATGATCCAATTGTCCCTCTGTTCATAGGCCCAGTGGCATGAGTACACACTTTTGGCCATAATAGCTCCATTTGCACCATAGGACACGAAGTTGAATATTTAATTGGTTCCTCACTAGACTAAGACCTTAGTACTACTGTCTGTCTCTCTAGGCTTCTTTGAGTCAGGGAATTAAGATCTCCCAATGATGATGCCTTTTCTAAGACTTTGAAGCATCAAGTATATAGCCAAGGACTGATAAGAACTATCGAATTACTCAATGATAAATTCAGAATACCTATTACCTTGCACTGTTCTTGTTTTCTTTCAGAATGTGTACAAGGATGACTTGAATTGGCTAAAAGGCATTGGTTGCTATGTTTGGGATACACCCCAGATCCTTCATGCCAAGAAATCATATGACCTCCAGAGTCAGGTGAGCTAGCCGCCCTAGAAGGACCGGTTTCCCAGATCAGAAACTATAGTGCTGATGTCAGGCTGCAGGGCAGGCTGTCTCTCTGCTTCCTTGGAAGCTGCCATAATAGTGCATGATCTGAGAGAACCAAATCCCCCAGCCACCCCACATGTCCCTGGCTTCAGTGAAACTTCTCCTGGAAGTATGTGCTGGTGGGAGTCTCTCCCATGGTGAACCACCATGCATTGTGAGCTTCTTGCAAGTGACTCTACCTTGAACAGGGTAACTTGCAGAGTAGGAAGAAAAGCATACTTTAACCAGAGGTAGA
Organism: Perognathus longimembris pacificus; assembly: GCF_023159225.1. Taxonomy (NCBI): domain Eukaryota; kingdom Metazoa; phylum Chordata; class Mammalia; order Rodentia; family Heteromyidae; genus Perognathus; species Perognathus longimembris. The sequence continues at coordinate 68,866,301 of NC_063164.1, forward strand.
TATATTTTTGTGGGTTTGGGTTGGGGGGGTTGTTTGTTTTGGTTTTTTTGTTGTTTTGTTTTGTTTTTGTGCTGGTCCTAGCCTTGAACTCAGTGCCTGCGCACTGTCTCTGAGCTTTTACGTAAGGCTTGCTCTCTTTGACTTGAGCCACTGGCTCTACTTCCAGCTTTGTGTATATGTGTATAATTACTTAGCATAAGAGAGTAGGAGTCTCATGGACTTTTCATGGCTTTGAACCATAGTCCTCAGATCTCAGCCTCCTGAGTAGCTAGGGTTATAGGCATGAGCACCTGGTGCCCAGCTGGTAGATACATTTTAAAGGAAGAAAACTCTTAAGTATCTGGACCACTTGATGGAACATGGTAGGAAGCTCTGGCAGACTCAGCAGGTTTTATGGGGTGGCTGCCGTTGGTAGTGGAAGATGGGAAAGGAGAAGGCAACAGAACCAGGAAAGACACCTGGGAAATTCCCACACTACTCTTGGCTAAGGAATGCTACTTGGCAGCCACACATAATCTGCAGGATGACAGTTTCTTAGGGTGAAAACAGAAGCCCAGAAACAAGTAAAGCTACATCTAAGTTAGCATCTATAACAGATCTATAACTGATGATAAACTTATACTTTCCAGTTTGGGGTGAATTTTTCTTTTTCTTTACAGATAAAATACACGGCGGCAAGTAAAGAAAACTTGCCTAACTATAACCTGGTGACAGATACGCCAGTTTATGTGACTGCTCTTCAAAGCGGCATCAACGCCAGTGAGGTTTGTGTTCCTTCTTGTCCTAAGGGCACACCATTGTCTTTGTGTGTTTTCCAACAACAGAAGGAAGGGCCTCCTTTCTATTTTTGTTTTTGTTTTCTTGTTTAGGTGAAATATAAAGAAAATTATCATCAGATTAAAGACAAATATACCACAGTTCTGGAAACAGTGGATTACGACAGAACCAAGAATTTAAAGAGTCTTTACAGCAGTGTGAGTTGAGTTTTCTCTTATGTATGAGCCACCTTTCCCCTTTCAGAGACAGAGAATAAATGAGGGTAAGCACCTTGCCCCCAAATATTTTTTGAGAATCTTCAAATTCCTACTTTTTCTCTCATAAAATTATGACATGTAGAATGAAACATGCATCAAATTGAAGCAAGTCCCAGTGTTTAGCAAGGACAGTCTGAGAAGGACAGAAACAGAAAGAGTGCTACTTGGGAGTTAACTAGGGTGCATTTTCCCTTATTCACAAACGTTTTAACCCCTCCAGAACGTGTACAAGGAGGCCTGGGATAAAGTGAAAGCCACCAGCTACATCCTGCCAAACAGTACCTTGTCCCTGACACATGCAAAGAACCAGAAGCATCTGGCCAGCCGTGTAAGTGCAAACAAGAGCCTCCCACTTCCTCTGCCCACCCCTGACCCCATGCCAAGTTCCTCAGGCTAATTCAAATGTGCCTCTACAGTATCCCAGCACCTCTCTGGGGCATCTCACATATACTTCCAGATCCTGTTCATCAGTCTGTGTGCTCGCTGAACACCTCCTCCTGGAGTCCTACCTGGGGAAAGTCACAACACCAGCACAAAGGGCACAGAAGTGATCTTGTAGGCTACCTTTATGCCAATGACTTAGTCAAGGGAAAGAAGACATACCATACAAAATAGTGTGCCTTCAATCGAATTAAATGTAGGTTTGGGAGAAAAATTAAATGATGGGTATAACAACTAATTATCACACCATTCCCAAATGAATAGAAGAGGCCAAAGGCACACACTTTAGATTTGGGAAGAGTTTTATGCATGAGATTTACAAAGCCCAATGAAGGCTGTTTTCCTTTAGTCATGATCACAGTTATATACAATCAGGATTCTTGACAAATTGTTAGGACCAGTTGTGTCAGAGAAAAAATATAACCTTTTTATGAAAAATAAATTTTATTTTAATTTTAAATAATTGGTGCAAAGGGATTTCAACTCAGCATGTCAGTTTATGAGTACAATGCATATTGACTAATGTCACCCCTTCCATCATTCTCCTCCCATCTGTTTCAACTGTATTAATTCCTTTATGTCATTAGTCCTTTGAAAGGACTTCAGTGTTCTGTTTTTCGTTTGTTTGTTTAAGAAAACACACAGGCCAGGCACCCATGGCTCATGCCTATAATCCTAACTACTTAGGAGGCTAAGATCTGAGGATCACGGTTCAAAGCCAGCCTGGGCAGGAAACTCTGTGAGACTCTTAACTCCAAATAACTACCAGAAAACTGGTAGTGGCACTGTAGCTCAAGTGATAGAACACTAGTTTTGAGCTAATGGAGGTCAGGGACATGGCCCAGGCCCAGAGTTCAAGCCCATGACTGACCAAAATCTAATAATAATTAACACACACACACACACACACACACACACACACACACACACAGAGAGAGAGAGAGAGAGAGAGAGAGAGAGAGAGAGAGAGAGAGAGAGAGAGAGAGAGAGAGAGAGAGAGAGAGATTTTGAAGCTGAGTTCAAGTGGCTCACACCTGTAATCCTAACTCAGGAACCTGAGAGCTAAGGATCACAGTTGGAAGGTAGCCCAGACAAGAAAGTTTTTTTCATCTCTTATTAGCCACCAAAAAGCTGGAAATGGAACAGTGGTTCAAGTGGTAGAACACTATTCTTTAGTGTAAAAGCTTAGGGACAGTACCTCAGGACCCATTTACACACACAAGTGATAGAACACTATGCTTAAGTGTAAAAGCTCAGGGAAAACACACACACACACACAAACACACACACACGCCTCTTAAGCACCAATCTTCTCAGTAGTTATGAAAAATGAGATTCCTGAGGAGTTCTGATCTTTCACTTATAGTAGAAAGAAACAAAGACATTATCACGAGAAATGAATAAAATAAAATACTATTTTAGAAGCATGTAGTCTGGGCTGGTGATGTTGCTCACTAGTAGAGCACTTGCCTAGCATGTACCAGGCCTTGAGTTTGATCCTCAGAATCACAACTTAAAAACAAAACAAAACATGTAAGTCTAAATATGAGTTAGTTGAATAGCAATGGCAGTGCTACTATAGACATTTTAACATAGTAGGATTTTACAGCACTCTACAGTTTAACTGTACTTTCAGATGTGGCCTGATTTCTGCCTCACACTGGCCTCATGGTGGCTCTGGTTCTATCTCTATGCACATGGAACATGAGCTCAGGAAAGTGGTCCCTCCGGTCCTCTGCATCAACACAGGGCATTGTTGCATGCTAACAAAATTAACCCATTACCCTACAAAGCTAAGTTTCATCTTCTTGACTTTGTCTTATAGATCAAGTACCGAGAAGAATATGAAAAGTTCAAAGCCCTTTATACTTTACCAAAAGATGTCAATGATGATCCAAACACAGCACGGTGCCTCCGAGTAGGCAAGCTTAACATCGATGTAAGTAAGGCCCAAAGGCCTTTCTTCCCATCAAAGCCAAGTGAACCAGCCACACATTATGGATTGTCCACTCAGCCAGGGATCTGATCCCCGACATGCATGTGGCAAGTGACACATATGTTGCAAGTGTCATATATGTGATTTATGTCACATATGTTACAAGTGACACATGTGCTGTTCATGTCATGAATGACATGTGTTTGACAAGTGGCATGTGTGTCACATGCATGACATGTATGGCGCATGTGAATCACATGTGACCTATGTACCAAACATGGCACACATGCAGCACATATGTGTCATGTATGTCACACATGATGTATATGTCATGTATGATGCATATGACATGCATGACACATGATGCATATGAAGCACATGGCACATAATATAAAATGACATGTATGTTGTGCATGTCATTTATGTATTTCACATATTTTGCTTATGTCATATATTTCCTATACTAGAAAGTGTAAGATCTTCCCAGCCCCCAGGGACCCCAGGTACTTGCTGAAAGTGGCTCACCCTGACTTCTCTGGGACATGAAGAAAGCATGTGTTCCTCTGGTCATGATGACTGACATGTGAACTTAATTTCTCAGCGCCTGTACAGATCCGTGTATGAACAGAACAAGATGAAAATCCACCTGGTGCCTGACATGGTAGAGATGGTGACTGCCAAGGATTCTCAGAAGAAAGTCAGTGAGATCGACTACCGCCTGCACCTCCATGAGTGGATTTGCTACCCTGACTTGCAAGTCAACAGTCACGTCAGGAAAGTGACAGATCAAATCAGTGATGTAAGCCCATTGCTTAGAAGATCCCCGCCCTGTCCACCCCTCTCTCCTCCCTGTTCACTTCAGCTTTTCCCCATCGTGCTTTCTTACTATTTGTCTGACGGGATTTCAGGAAGTAGGGCTCTGTGAGAAGATGTTTCTATGGCATTTACAGCTTCATTGTATGATGCCTTTTGCTGGTTTTTATTAGTAGTGGGGTTGGAATTTAGGGCCCTACACTTGCTGAGCAAGCACTCTACCCCTTGAGCCATGTCCTTAATTCCTTTAGCCTTATTTTTCAGGTCTCAAACTTTTTGTCCAGGGCTGGCTTCTGACCTTGATCCTCCTACCTATGCCTCCCATATGGTTGGTATTATATGGACCACAATGAGAGACATAAATTGGTGATGTCCCTAACTTTTTGCCTGCCTGCCCTTAACTCCAATTCTTCCAGTCCCTGCCTTTATTACAGGCATGGGGGAATGTGCCTTACCTGTCATTTTCTTTTTGTTCCCTAGTATCATCTGGGACCACGGAATGCCTATTGTTTAGTATTAAAATTATTCTTTTCTCTTGCATCTGTTGAAATTCTCTAGATTGTGTACAAAGATGACCTCACATGGCTGAAAGGCATTGGTTGTTATGTCTGGGACACGCCTGAGATTCTCCATGCAAAACATGCTTATGATCTTCGCAATGATGTGAGTTTCCATGTTTGGTGTTTGGGAATGTTTCCATGTCTAGAATCAAGGAGAGAACATGTAAAACATGGCATTGTCATGGACCACTATGGACTATGTCATTTTGAGGATGCTGAGGTTGAGAAAAAGGCTAGGAACAGAGTAGAATTGTGCCTGCCATTCCTATACAACACTGTGGTCCAGCTAGACTGTTGTCTTCTGGTGGAGAGGTTGTTATCCTGGCTCTTTACTCTAACATAGAAGTGACTATTCTAAATATATTAATGAGCATGTAATTCTTGTGAATGGGAAAATTTCATCTGTTAAAAGTTTATGCACTATACATGGGATTTATCTGTAAAAAGCAGACTGGCCAGGCAAAGTAATATGACAGTGAAGATTTCATTAAACAAACTTTTCTAGGAGCTACCATGTCCCTAGAAGACTCTAGCATTTCCATATGACCATAAGCATTGGTTACAATAATGGTTATAAAATTGAAAGCCATCTCCTTCAATAAATGTGCTAGATATGAGTCTCATAGTTAACAGCCTTGTTTGAAAACTAGCCATCTCTAGCATAATAAATGCTCTAACCAGGCTGGCTTTCTTCCTCCTGGCAGATCAAGTACAAAGCACATGTGCAGAAGACGAGGAATAACTACAAGTTGGTGACTGACACACCGGTCTATGTCCAGGCTGTCAAGAGTGGGAAGCAGCTCAGTGATGTAAGCAACCCCTGGGGAGTGACAGTGGATAGTAAGGGAGACAGAGTCACCAGCCAACCAAAGCTAGGTAGTATCAACCTTTCCCAGCTAGAGACCAGGGTTGACGTCTGAAAAAATGCTAAAGGTTCTGCCCTTGTCTCCCAGCACCTGAACTGTCAGAATTTGGTGGAGGTGAAGTTGTAGGTGAACTGTGTACAATACTACATTTTAGAGATTCCAAAGTTCTTTTTTATAGGACACCTTGTGGCGTGAGCAACAATTATGTCTCACTGTCTAGGTCTTCAATAATTAGGGCTGGTGATGGTAGAACAAGAAGCGAGCAGTCTGATATTAGGCATACAGATTGTGAAGTCCTGAATCTGCTACATGTAACTAGGGGCTTATGAAAAGCAAATGATATCTCTGAGCCTCAAAACACTGTGTGCAAACTGGGAAGTGTATGTAAAGGCCTGCTCAGGTGCTCTTTTAACTTAAATACACAGATTATTAATTAAACATTAGATCCCACCAGTGAATTAGCTTGACATGGTAACCTATCAAAATTCTCCAGACAAAAAAACCAAGCTACCTGTATATTAATTAATCAGTTCACCTGGGATTGAAGCCTTCTAGGCAAGTACTCTACCACTTAGATACATTCCCTAGTTTTTCTTCTTGTTGTTTTGGGATTTTTTTTATAGTATGACAGTCCTAGGAGTTGAACTCAGGGCTTCATACTTACTAGGAAGATGCTCTAGGGGCTGGGAGTGTGGCTTAGTGGTAGTGTGCTTGCCTAGCATGCATGAAACTCTGGGTTTGCTCCCTCAGTAACACATAAACAAAAAAAGCTGGAAGTGGCTCAAGTGGTAGGTAAAGTGATAGCCTTGAGCAAAAGAAGCTCAGGGACAGTACCCTGAATTCAGGGACAATCTGCCTATGTTAGGCTTCCAAACCTAACACAGGTATGTGCCACCATGTTCAGATCTCTGTTGAGAAGAGTGTAATGGTTGAGAACTTTTATCTGACTGGACTGATCTCGGACTGTAATCCTCCCAATCTCAGCTTCTCAAGTAGCTAGAATTATAGGCTTGAGCCATTAACACCCAGTTTTTGTCCCCAAGGGGGCCTTGGGTCTCGATTTACTGGGCTTCTTCCTGGACACAATCTAAATCACTCACTCTGCCTCTTTGTTCCCCCAGGCTGTCTATCACTATGACTATGTGCACAGTGTCAGAGGCAAAGTGGCTCCAACTACAAAAACGGTAGATCTGGACCGGGCCCTTCATGCATACAAGCTGCAGAGCGAGGTGAGAAGTGAGAATGGGCATTGCCCAGCAGAGATCCAGGCACCAAGCCTAGAAGCAATCAGGGCTTAGCCTGACCTTGTAAAATGTAAAAGCTATTTCATTTGATGAGTATAATATTGCTTGAATATTAAAAATAATTTGATTTTTAACTCTTCACTATCGCGTGTGTGTGTGTGTGTGTGTGTGTGTGTGTGTGTGTGTATGCAGGTGTGTGCATTCTGACATCTTCAAAACCTCTTCATGCCAAGACCTTATATTTAGGAGGCATGGGATATCAGGCAGGGCAACTTAAAGCTGTGCGTGTCTCGGATATTAGTCTTAGCTTGAACAAAAGTGAAGTTAAAGACAAGGGTAGCCTTTGGCTGCCTGTTTTCTCTGCATTTCCCAAATTCTTGCTAGATGAAATATAGTCAACTGGGTACATGTTGGAAAGCATGTTTTTCAAAGCAATAAGTTGAGAGTGATTTGACTAATTCCATGACTCTTAGTATTTACTAAGGATCTTGTTAAAATTAACTCAGAAGCTAAGTAAATTAATTTTCTGATTAAAAAATCTAATATGAGGGCTGGGGATATAGCCTAGTGGCAAGAGTGCCTGCCTCGGATACACGAGGCCCTAGGTTCGATTCCCCAGCACCACATATACAGAAAACGGCCAGAAGCGGCGCTGTGGCTCAAGTGGCAGAGTGCTAGCCTTGAGCGGGAAGAAGCCAGGGACAGTGCTCAGGCCCTGAGTCCAAGGCCCAGGACTGGCCAAAAAAAAAAAAAAAAAAAATCTAATATGAGGGCTGGGAATATGGCTTCACAATAGAGTACTTGCATGAAGCCCTGGATTCCTCAGTACCTCATAAACAAAAAGACCGGAAGTAGTGCTGTGGCTCAAGAGGTAGAGTGCTAGCATTGAGCAGAAAAGAAGCCAGGGACAGTGCTCAGGCTCTGAATCCCAAGCCCCAGGATTGGAAAAAAAAAAAGACTAATATGAATTGTATGTGGTTTACTTAACTCAAGTCAGATGCCATTTGTCATTTCACCCGCTCTCCTCCATCCCTGCAGAACCTATATAAGACTGGCCTGCGCTTCCTGCCCACGGGGTACAGGCTTCCAGGAGACACCCCACATTTCCAGCACAACAAGGATATCCGATACATGAGCAGCTATGTGAGTGATCTCCCCATCCCACTGAAGTAGGGATAGGAGGGAAGTGGTGTGAATAGTCTCTTCTTACCCTCAAGTCAGACTCTCAAGGTGCAGGATGATATCATGATAGAAGAAGGGAGAGTAGACAGCATGATTTCTGGGGATGTGGTGGAACTAGCTGCTACTGCTCTCCTGGCCTGGGTAGCCCAGTCAGTTAGAATAGGATGGTGGGAGCCTAGGCTCAGGCCCATGATGTCAGGATGCCTGATGTGTCATTGACTTCTTGCCTAGCTGCTGGACCTGATTCTTATCCTACTGTTTTTCTTCAATGTCCAGTCAATAAGCAGAAAACTTGGGGTGGGGGAAAGCAGAGTAGATTCTCTCTCTGTATAGCTTACCTAGGTGTGGTTTCTACCACTTTCTCCATTTTTTAAAAGTACCAGATTGGTACTTAATGAATTTACCCATGGCAAGGCCTAGAGCAGTCTGGCCTGCAATCTGTCCTCATAAACCAGCCATCAACCCTCCTTTCAACAGTAAGCTTCATATCTGCTAGCCAGACAAGGCCTAACAGTGAGTGGACCAATAATGTTTTCAAAGCAGCCAAGTTACATTTAAGATCCCAACGTGCTATTTTTTTTAATTAGTCTGTAAAGTAATTCATTCATCTTAAAAATGTTCTCTTTCTCCTTATTTATATTTTCTAATTTTCTAGTCTCATTGGGTATAAAAATATAAATTTATTTTATGTTTTGCATGCCAGCATACAAACAAATTTTACCTAACAATGTTAAATTTGTTTTCCTTTCTGGACCTAGTTTTATGATACAATAAATATTTTTCAAGAAAAACTTGGAAAACACTAGTATTTTGCCGGTATTTGATTGATGATTGATTTTTAGACAGGGCCTTGTTACATAGCCAAGGCTAGCCTTGAACTCATTATGTAGCCCAGGCTGGCTTTGAACTCAAATTCCTCTGAAGTACAAGAATTACAGGTGTGTATACCACCATACTCAGCTGACTTACTTTGTTATGTTTAATGTTTAAAAAACAATTTTCAACTAAAGATGACATCTGTTTTCCAATTAATAAATATAATGCTGACCTTTGTATAATAATCACTGATCTCCTTCTTATGTTGCTTTGACAGTTTAAGTACAAAGAAGCCTATGAGCACATCAAGGCCAATGGGTACACACTTGGCCCCAAGGATGTGCCATTTGTCCATGTCCGGAGAGTCAACAATGTTACCAGTGAGGTACGGTGAATGCTGATTGGGGGGGAGGGATTATTGAGCTTCAAAAATCATAGCTTTATTTTAAATACATTAAGAAGAATTTCTTACATTTCAGCTGTAAACTTACACATCCACAAAGAACAAGAGGGACATTTTGTCACTATTTTGATACTGCTATCCCTTAGCAGTCTTTTTCTGTAGTTGGTAATGACATTTCATAGTCCCAATTCTATAGAGTATGATGCAAAACATTTTCTAAAGAGATAACTTCTTCTTTAGCCATTTGTATTTAAAAAGAAAACTTTAATAAAAGGTTGTATTTTGGTCTGACTTATACCCTATTTTCAATATCAACTATTGGTTGTACGAATAATTGATTTGATCCTACCTATTACAGATGTAACTACCTATTAAACATAAATGATGTTAAATTCAGAAAACTTCCCCTAATTGAAATAAGTATCATTTTCTCCTGTCTTAATCTTAACATAAATGATGTTACACTCAGAAATCTTCCCCTAATATTATTTACTCCTATCCTAATCTTAACCATATTCCATGTTTCTAGTATTTCCTCTCCTGGATCTCTAGATAAAGTATTAGATTGTTTACTTATTATTTGGTAGATGGTCCTTATCATCTCACACTAAATAACTACAATGGCTTTCCTGTATTGTAGAGACTGTATCGAGAATTGTACCATAAACTGAAAGACAAGATTCACACAACGCCTGACACACCTGAAATCCGCCAAGTCAAGAAGACACAGGAAGCTGTCAGTGAGGTATGTTCTTAAAAGAGAGGGCAGGCCAAGAAGCTCAGGAGAATGTCAACCATTTTGGTCTGTAATGGGTGTGTTTTGGGTTTTGTTGCAGCTGATCTACAAGTCAGACTTCTTCAAGATGCAGGGTCACCTGATCTCCCTGCCATACACGCCTGAGGTGCTGCACTGCCGCTATGTGGGAGACATCACCAGTGATGTAAGCATCTCTAGCTCTTTCTGAAACAGTCTTACCAGGAGGCAGGCTTGCTTTCAGCATTTCAGACCACTCATAGGCTTTGAGGAGACTTCCCACTGCATACTTGTAAACTAACTCTACCTCTTGGTAGTGAAGCAGTGTAGAACAGGACTCCCCCATTCTCTGGCATGGGAACAGTAAGGACAGGATTGATGGGGAGACAAGATCTGCCACCATGCAGTCGTGACCTCCATTCCACCTGCAGCCCAGAGCCCTTCCCGACTCCCAAGGCTCCAGTGCTATATCCCCCAGACCATGCTCAGTAACATCTTCCTGCCATTAAAAAAAAATCTCTTTGGATGTTTTCTTCTCTGAAAAGACCAATCTGTTCAATCTGTGCTTTTCTGCTATCAATATAGTAATAACACCCAACAGAGCATTCCCTCCTCAGCTCGAGATTTGACTTGTGATTGAATGTAAGTAAACTAAGATCATGGGATGAACACATTGAGCCAAAATGAAAGGTACAGCGATTTTCCTTATCCAAATGGATTGCCTGAAACTGTGGACATTACCAAACTCCATACATACTGGGTTTCCCTATATATACCTGCCTGGAATAGAGTTTATTTTATAAATTAGGTACAAAGAGATTCACAACAATTAATAATAAAAATAGAACAATTACCCTAAGATAAAAGTTATTTAAACCTGATGAATTATTTCTGGAACTTTGTGTTTAGTATTTTCAAGTCACACTTGACAGATAACTGAAATCTCTATAAGCAAGCTATAGATAAAGGAATTACCTACCACATATCCATAAAGAAATGTTACTACCCTGTATTTTTGTTCTTGGTTTACATTTGCTTTCAATAAGCTCTCTTCCTGTCTGCCCCGCAGATTAAATACAAAGAAGATTTGCAGATCTTGAGGGGACTGGGCTGCTTCCTGTATGACACACCTGACATGGTCCGTTCCCGGCACCTGCGGAAGCTCTGGGTAAGAATGCGCCTTCCCAGCACATCACCCTATCACCAGCCTCCAGGACACGGGCAGAAAGAGTCTTAGCCTGCTGCTACTTTTAGGGGAAATTTACTATAACCCACTTGGGCAAGTCTTGGTCTACCTGTACCTCCTATAAAGAGGTGATGGGTTTAATTATACAATAGTTGGCTTTCTTCCTGCCTCACAAAACACCATGGAGAGCCTAGTACTCTGTTTTTATGTATTGGCCACTTGAAAGACACAAGATATGCAATTCCTTAAGTGATTATTATACCTTCTATTTCTGCCCTTTTAAAGTCTAATTACCTGTACACGGATAATGCAAGGAAGATGCGAGACAAATACAAGGTGGTGCTTGACACTCCAGAATACAGAAAAGTACAGGAACTGAAGACTCATCTGAGTGAGGTAAGGATGTTTTTGCCTGTAACCATGAGAAAACCACCCTGGACAGCATGAACCAAGTTATCCAAGAAGGTACATTGTACTTCTCTCTGTGATTAACTTTCAGGTAACTACACCAGGTAAAAAAAAAAAAAAACTGTCTTCTAGCCAGGTGCTAGTGGCTCACATCTGTAAGTCCTAGCTATTCAGAAAGCTGAGATCCTGAGGACTTCAGTTTGAAGGCAGCCCCATCAGAACAGTCCATGAGAGTCTGTGTCCAAAATAACCATCAAAAAAGCAGGGTTAGAAGTATGGCTCATGTGATTGTGCTGGCTAAGGGAACAATCTGAATAAGCACCAGGCTCCTAGTTTAAAACCCCATTACTTCTCTCTGCCTCTCTCTCTCTCTCTATCTCTATCTCTCTCGCTTTCTCTCTGTCTCTCTGTCCGTCTGACACACACACACACACACACACACACACACACACACACACACACACACAATTTTCTGCCCTTAACTGTGCAGTGGCCATGTTGTCTAATCAAGTCAATTGACCTTACTTTTCCATTTACTTATCTTGTTCTTTTTGGTAAAAGGATATTGTTTTTTACCTTCCTATGAGAAATGATTTTGTAGATTTAAAAAGTCCCCTGTCTTACAGAATAGTAGTCTCCAATGTCAACTTATTTCAAGTATTTCATTCTAATCTCTGCTATTAGAAGCCTTAACTAATAAGGTCAGGCACTGAACATTTTTAAAGGCTTTAATGACTTCTTGCACTGTTGCCTGCTCAATACACTTCAAATTCCTTAGTTTTATGTTCATCTGCCCAGCTGGCTTTGAACCTTCTGTTTGGTTTGGGGTGGTATTTTTGCTAGTCCTGGGGCTTGAACTCAGGGCCTGAGCACTGTCCCTGGCTTCTTTTTGCACTCTGCCACTTGAGCCACAGCACCACTTCCGGCTTTTTTTTATATATGTGCTGAGGAATCGAACCCAGGGCTTCATGTATATGAGATGAGCACTTTACCACTAGGCCATCTTCCCAGCCCCTGAATCTTCTGATTCATGGCAAATTACTTGTGTTTAGATGGGATTCTCTTACCCAGATAATCAGTTCCTTCAGGAGTGGGCCCATCCTATTTCCACGTGCATCCTCACACTGCCTTGGCCATAGTAAATAGCTATGTTTGCAAATAGCCAAATGTGCTTTGCACAGGTAAGAGCTCTCTGCAACTGTAAATGGTTGTTCTACTTACAGGTCAGTGGCCATGCTCATTCTACCATCAGTCTGTACCATGGCTGCATTCATCAGACTTCTCCATGCTGAGCCAAGCCTTCAATATCAGACCATTCATCATTCTCAAGTGATCTTCTGGCTATGCATCTTAGGTTCTCAGGCTCAGAGATGCCCTGCCACAACCAACACTACCCCCAGTGCATGGATGTGCAACTTATACTCTAAGCCCCAGAGCATAATTGATCCTCTGGCTCACACCCACAATATTTGAGCCCTTTTGCTTTCCTAAAGACTTCCTTATGTTATTTCCACTGAAGCCAGTCTCGGGCAGGAATGCTTATATTCATTCTTTTTAGCACAGTAAAGTTGTGTTTCTCCATTCTGGATGAGAAGGAGGATCCCCTATGGCATGTTTAACACTGCCCTAGAGTAGACTCTAGTCCCTAGTTCAGGTGTCTGGGCACCTGTATGCCATAGATGATCCTTGTCTCCAGCTAGTGTTGAGCTCCTTCAGTTATCTAATAATAATAAGTACTTCAAGTATCCATAAGTATCTCTGAAATACCTTTACTTCATTTGACTGTCTGAGATCAGCATTACCTAAAACTCTACTTTCTCCTCTCCCAAATTCCTGTTGGTATTTTGTGTATATTTTAAGAAATATTTCAGGGAGAATGACAGGTGATTTTTTAGTAATGGAGTTTCTTTTAAAAAAACAAAACACAAAAGCCTCCCTCTGAACTCAAAAGACCTGGGATGGAGCTTGCAAATCTGTTTTTAATAATATCCTTGGGAGTTTATATTATTAAGAAAGTTTGGGAGATAATGACTTAGTAAAAAAAAGTTCAAGTTGACTTTTGATTTCTTTTTGCATTGTAAAGATTCTTGACATTCATAGGTTTTTCTTTTGGAACCAGGAAATTGGAATATTGTTTTAAGAAAAACAATGTATACTTGAGGACAAGGAACATTACTACTAAAAAAAATGTAGAAATGGCAAGAACATGTTTGCGTCCTGGATTTACTTCCAATTACTTGCATGACCTTAAGTAATTCATAACACCAGCACTCCAGTTTCCTAAGCCAGAGAATTTGATTAGATGATTATTTGGGTCCCTTTAGTCTAAGATTCTATGAGCTGCTTTACTCTAAATATAGCCCTAGAACTAGAGGTGTAACTTAGTGCTCAGCATGCATGAGGCCCTGGGCTTGAGGAGAACAAGAAAAAGAGAAAATGAATAAAACCAAGCAAAACAAAAAATGAAAAAAAAAACTATCCTTAAAGAAAAATTAAATTTTAATTTATCCTCAATAGTAACACCAAAACAGCTGCTTAAACTTTTGTTTAAACTTGGAGCTGCACAGAATTTAGATTTTTTAAATGGTATGTAAACATATACCTACATGTATATATGTTTTATCTATGCACACTACATTTATATCTTCAGTCAGAGTTTATTTGGTATCCCTTTGTTCCTTCCGGTATCCATTTATTACATTAAACGAGCTTAACATTGATTAAGTACCCTGGTGTGGGTACCATGTGATGAAAAGCACAGTGCTCTGAGCTGCTTAATTCTGAGGCCCCCATAATAAGAGCAGAAATAGATGTCAGTGTGTTAAATGTTATTTAAGGAAGTTGAAGAAGACAGCTTGGGCTCTTGGAGATTACCAGAAAGATAAAAGGGAGAAAAAACATTCTAGGCAGGAAGAATAGTGTGTAAAAATGGCCATGAATTTTAGTAACTGAGAATAGCTTCAAATAGCACATGAGTTTAGAAGCATGTGGAGAAATGGGGCTAGAAACATGGCATGGGGCCAGTTATAATGACTCATAAGCATTGTGTTATTAATACAACTTTGGCTTTATGGAGGAAAAAAATACCCTTGAAGATTGTAAGAAGAATAGATCTAGGAGTTAAGAAAACCTGTATGGGGGCTGGGAATGTGGCCTAGTGGTAGAGTGCTTGTCTAGCATACATGAACCCCTGGGTTTGATTCCTCAGCACCATATACACAGAAAAAGCTGGAAGTGGCACTGTGGCTCAAGTGGTAGAGTGCTAGCCTTGAGCAAAAAGAAGCCAGAGACAGTGTTCAGGCCGTGAGTTCAAGCCCCAGGACTGACACATAAAAAATTTTTATTATAAAGAAAACCTGTATGACCTTTGTGAAAGATGGGTGGGCCATGAGCAGCACCATCGCAGAGGAAGAGGAAAGTAGCTTAGGACGTTCTGAAGGATAAGAAGAAAACAGCAGAACTGAGAAAAACAGCATAGAGATCAGATTTCAGGACACACTATTCTGATATAGGAATGAAGGAGGAATCTAGGTTGACTCCCCAAGGTTCTTCCTAGGTAACTGAGAGATCAAGGAGTCAGCAAAGTAGAGAAGACTAAGGAGCAGATTGGGCCAAAGATGGGAGGCAGGGTTATATAAAGAATTTCACATTGAGTATGATGACATTTACACTTACAAAAACAAAACTTGGGGCCAGGCTCCAGTGGCTCACACCTATATAGTTACTCAGGAGAAATGTCCCCATGAGACTCTTATCTCCAATAAACCACTCAAAAACCTGCAGTGACCCTATGGCTCAAGTGGTAGAGCATTAGCCTTGAGCACAAAGAAGCTCAGAGACAGCACTCAGCCCCTGAGTTCAAGCCCCACAACTGACAAAAACAATTAAAAAATAAACTTGAGTCTGAGGTTCAGAAGACACACTGGATATACAAATTTGGAAGTCATTGATCTCAAAGTGATAGTGGAGGCCACAGATCCATAGGAAATCAACCAAAGAGAATGCAGAGGGGAAGAGGGGGCCACTACTTAACCCCAGCAAACAGAAGAAGAATAGAAGAAGGTGGCCAAGGAGTGTCTGGAGAGACTAGATGCCACCAGGGGACTGTGTGTGTGTGCACGTGTGTGCGCATGTGTATGCACTTACATGGCTACTAGTACTTAAACTCTTGTCTTCTCTTGCTTAGAATTTTCTTTTATAAATTATATATTATCTTTAAGTAGTTGTACAAAGGCATTATCATTCAATAAATCAGTTTATGCATATAATGCATCTTGATCAATGTCACCCCATCCCTCCCAATCCAACCTCTTCTCCAGTTTTTCCTTAATTTCATAGGCTGTGCTTTGAATATTATGTTGCTTAGCTCTTTATACTCGGGTCTGGCGCTCTACCTCTTGAAGAACACCTCTAGTTCTTTTTGGTTAACTGGAGATAAAGTCTCTTGGATTTTCTGCCCAGGCTGGCTTGAAACCTCAATCCTCCTATCTCAGCCTTCTGAGTAACTAGGGTTATGCCAGAAACCACAGATGCCTAGCTTAGAATCATTTTTAATATTACAAAACATGCAAGATTTCTTATAGCAAATACAGTACAACTTTGTTTTAATGAAAGTGACTTCATTGGTGTGTTTGGATAGAAGCCAAATTATGGACTTGAGAAATTAAAGAAAGAAGAAACATATAATTTGGCAGAGAAAGTGGAGACTGGGAATGGCTTAATGAATTGAGGGATTTGATTGTGTTCGTAGATGAAGCAAGGGTTCTGGGAATAACAGGAAGGGTTGAAAATATGGAGGATAGGAAGTCTTTATCAGTAGAGAGTTCTAGAAGAAACAAGTGAGTATAGTCCAAGAAGATAACAGGCTACTTGAGTTTTGAACAGGCCAGGTAATGTCTCTTGTACAAGGAGAAGGAGGACAGAAGACTTCAGAAGTAAATAATAACAAATCATTGGTTTATCAGAAAGCAACTGAGACTATGGTGGTGGGGGGGTCCCGACTTCTCTGAGTAGGGATGGCATTAGCAGAGAACATGCTATGTTGGTGAAGCGAAAATGATGGTGGTGACTTGTTTCCTGTCTAGCTGGTGTACAGAGCAGCAGGCAAGAAGCAGAAGTCCATCTTTACTTCTGTTCCTGATACTCCTGATCTTTTAAGAGCCAAGCGGGGGCAGAAGCTTCAGAGTCAGGTAACTTGGGCTGTTCATGACGATCTATAAGCCTGCACGCTGGCCCCAGCTGAGGCAGTTGTGTCTTCCTGACTTCTCCTGGTCAGTAGCACACTCACACACTGGGCTCTCCTTGCTGAAGCTTTATGCACATGAACTTCTACAAGCAGATTTTTCTCAGACCATGGTAACTACAGTTATGTTTTCATGAACAACAGGTGTCACATTTTCCATTTTAAGTGCTATACTCCATCATTGGATGCATGGCCTATGGTTCACATCATCACTTGGTCACTTCATACAGGCTTTTATCCACAAACAAACTTGTATTTCATGTACTCAGGCAGAACTATGGGGAAGATATGCTACAGGATCTATCATCTCCTCTCACTTTTCTGCTGCTGGCATTCTTTATCACTTCATTTGAGATTGGACCATCATTAGCAACAGGAGTAGTGGATAGCTGCATGTGTAAATGCATTTCCAAATATCAGACACAGAGATGAACAAATGAGCAGAAACATATAATGAACAAGCAACCACTCAAAGAGACATCTAAGGGTTAGAAGTGAAGAGGACTAAACATCAGATACTAAATACTTCATCTTTATGATATCTCACTCACCTCATTTTCTTATTACTTAGTATCTGTATGTTGAACTTGCCACTAAAGAGAGACCACATCATCATGCTGGAAACCAGACCACAGCCCTGCAGCATGCTAAAGATATAAAGGACATGGTCAGCGAGGTGAGATGGGGGTTCTATAATGGGCAAGGGTGAAAGAAAGTATGTGTGTGTGTGCATGCGTGCGTGTGTGTGATATGGGCATGTAGTTAAAACTTCTACTTGTTATCTCTGACCTGAAAGCTGATTACTACAAATTATACTCAGCTTCATCAGAAACACCAAAGGTAGTTTTCTCTAAAAGTATGGCACATTGTGTTCCTCCAAGAAACCTATGACTTGGTTGAGAATTTGGAAGGGTGAAACCACTTGAGCTTAAGTTCATCTCCTTCTTCTGTCTTCATTCCCTAGAAAAAGTACAAGATTCAGTATGAAAAGATGAAAGACAAGTATACCCCTGTTCCAGACACACCAATCCTCGTCAGAGCCAAGAGGGCCTACTGGAACGCCAGTGATGTACGTAGCCTCCCTCTGTGCCCTGTTGTAGCAGGGGTTGCTGAGGTTGAAGGGCCATGAAACTGAACTTGCAATCACAGCCATAGTACAAGGCCATGGCCCTTGGCATGGTGAGGAAAAACACAAACCCAAAACACAAATAGTTAAGCAATACCAGTCAAAGTAGCTGGGAAGTGAGTTGAGCGACACCAGAAGCCTAGTCTTAGTTCTCTCCTGGACAAATATATGACCCTTTCTTATCATTCTTTGGTATCATTTCTTAGGGATACTTGACAACTAATTTATTCAGAAAAATCATGGTCTTGGAGAGTCAGACAAACACAAACGCTAATCATGATGCTGTCATTTGTTTATTCTAGGATCCCATGTAATTTACCTGATTTTTCTTACAAGTCAAGTAAGGGTGGGAATCAGGTTAAATAAGACAACAAAAGAAAACGTGAGAAGCAAAGGTTTGGCTCAAATGACAGAGGACAGCCTAGAGAGAAAAGGCCAAATAAGAGCATGAGTCCCTGAGTTCAGGCCCCAGTACCAGCATATTATGTTTGCTGAGTTATTCAAAAGGATAAGAAGTGAGGTTGAATCAGTTTGATAATAAAAATTTGAAAAGGGAAAAAAAAAAGAAGTGAGGTTGTAAACAGATTGCTCAGAGGACTCCTCTTTGCATAGATGAAATGAATTTACTATCATATTCTTAGGTTAAGACCTGTTTTTCTCTTGGAGTGTCACAAAAATAAAGATTATAATAATACAATTCAAGACTCTTTAGTAGAGAATTTTGACAGCTGAGTCTTTCTCCCCTTTCTATGTATTTAAGTTTGACCTGTGCTCAACAAGTCTATGTAATTTTCTCCCCCCAAATGAGCTTTTGATTTATTTCCTCAGTATAAACTTTAAGTAGTCTTAGATTTACAGAAAAATACCAAAGACAGTAGAGAATTTCCATGTACTCATACAGTTTCCCCCATTGTTAACAATGTACATTACCATCATACAAGCTTCTCACAAAGATGAAACAAGATTTGGGCATTATTCTTATATCAGTTCATACGTTAGATTTTTGTTAGCATTCCTTAGTACCTTTTTTTATCTTCCAGGATATGAAACATTCTCTTGAACTTTTCCCCTAAGTTTATTCATAGAAAAGCGAAGAGAAAACACTCAGGAGAGTTCAAGCTTTAAAGAGTTCAGCTATTTACCTTGGTGATTGATGTTACTGATACATTTGTTTTCTTTTTCAGTTACGCTACAAAGAAACATTTGAAAAGACCAAAGGAAAATACCACACTGTGAAGGATGCTCTGGACATTGTTTATCATCGCAAAGTAACAGATGACATCAGTAAAGTATGTCCCTAGATGGTCCACTCAGGTTGAGCTCTCTGTCTCATCTACCATCTACCTAAAACTCCCAGGAGAAGGAGTATTTTGCATTTACTTTGGGAAAGACTTTCTAGTTATGTTTTTGTTTTTGTGACAGGTAAAATACAAGGAGAACTACATGAGCCAGCTGGGAATCTGGAGGTCCATTCCTGACCGCCCTGAACATTTCCACCACCGTGCTGTCACGGATGCAGTCAGCGATGTGAGTGCTGACATCTATTTTCACACATAGATTCGTGTTACTGGATGGCTTGTGAAAGTAGCCACTGCACTCAAAACTAAGAAAATATTTGTCCAGATTTTAGATCTAGGGAATGGATGTTTAAGTCACTTAATTTCTAACAGAGTAAATGTCAGGTTAAGAGAGAGAAAAGTATGCTTAAATTTGTAAGCCTAAATTTTCTCCTCCATGTTGGACCCTATAGTATACAATGAAATGCTATCTCATATTTAGGAAAATGGTCCGTTTTGATCCATCGAAGAGGCAATTTTATGGAGCAATTAAAAGCATACCAATGCTAATTTAGAAGACATTATATCTGTTTATATGACAATATGCCTATTAAGTGAATAATACATCCTGTAGGAAAGTATGCTTGTTAAATTTGAGTTATTTTGGCTAGGTATGGTGGTTTATGCCTATGATCCAGCTACTTGGGAAACCAAAATCGAGAAGATTACAGTTGGAGGCCAGCCCAGACAAAACCTTACCAAGACCCCATCTCAATTAAGAAGCTGAATGTAGTGGTTCATATGTATGATATCAACTCTTCAAGATACTCAGTAAAAAGAGATGGTCCAAGGCTGGCCTCAAGCAAAACTAGATGCTATCTGAAAAATAACTAAAACCAAAAAGGGCTTGGGGTCTACCTCAAGTGATAGCGCCTTGCCTAGCAAGCATGAGGCCCTGAGTTCAAATTCCAGTACCACCAAAATATTTTAACTTATTTTAATCAGTAATAAAATGAAAGAAAATTAGACAACATAATATTCCAGAGATCATGAAATTAACAGCAAGATAAACTTAGAAATCAGACTACTCAGTAAATTTTTAATTTGTCATTGAAATCAGTTATTTTAAAATATGTCTCTTTCAAAAGTGTTACGTTTGATTTTAGATAATCAATCTCTTGTTTAATGTGTACTTAAAATAAAGGTAATCTTAATGACAAAAAAATGATAAAATAATGGCATTCACAGGGAAATGGTCAGATCTTGAATGAATAATATTGAGCGAGACAAGCCTAAAGCACAGAGGACAAAGGCGCATGGTCTCCCTGATGTGTGGTTGTTGGAGGGGGAGGGGAGAACAGTAGAGATCAAGTCTGTAAAGCAACAAACTTCTTTTCAAATGGTATTTCTACATATTTTGGTCAGCGACTTTAGATCATCTCTCTAAAACCAAACAATTACTAAATAAACATAAAAAGGTCTCAACAGTTACATACATATGATTATATAAGATGAGGCTAAGCAAAATGAACTCCAAGAGATGGAAACAGGAGGATTTTACTGTTGTCAATGTTTAATGTACTAGGTGAATTTCCTTTGACGTACCCCCTGTGGTCACTGTATATGACTCTGGTACACTGGATATTGTATATATGCTTATCTGAACTGGGGAAGGGAAAGGAAAATGAAGGAGGGTGTAACAAATATGACAAGAAATGTACTCACGGGCTGGGGATATAGCCTAGTGGCAAGAGTGCCTGCCTCGGATACACGAGGCCCTAGGTTCGATTCCCCAGCACCACATATACAGAAAACGGCCAGAAGCGGCGCTGTGGCTCAAGTGGCAGAGTGCTAGCCTTGAGCGGGAAGAAGCCAGGGACAGTGCTCAGGCCCGGAGTCCAAGGCCCAGGACTGGCCAAAAAAAAAAAATGTACTCACTACCTTATTATGTAACTATACCCTCTCTGCACATCATCTTATCAATAAAATTTAATTAAAAAAATATTCCAGAGATCAATATTACTGGAAACTTATTTTAGATAAAAGTTTAGTACCTTGACATACTTCAAAAGTCATTTGCTGTTTCACCAGCTTGTACAGATCCTAACCTATAGCTATTAATGATAGGTTCTTAAACCTCACTGGTGTGCTTCTTCTCTTAGGTAAAATATAAAGAAGACTTAACCTGGCTTAAGGGCATTGGTTGCTATGCCTTTGATACCCCAGACTTCACACTGGCTGAACAGAACAAGACTCTCTACAGCAAGGTATTGGCTTGAGGAGAATGGCCATGCACAGTTAACAGAAACCTGAACTCCAGAGAGAGTGGCACTGAGGAAATGAGAGCTTCATGTTTTCATACCTATCCTCTCTTATAGACAATACATATGAGTGTATATGTATATTATATTATATTATATTATATTACATATATATGGTCTATACATATAGTAGTATTATATTTAATATACTTTGTATACTAAAAGTATGACTTCTTGTTGCGTGTTTCATTTATATTTGGGTTAATATGCTTTCTATAAGCTGGACCACTCTGAAAAACTACTGTCAGTAACTCTCTAGGAGAACAGTGTTGTGTATTTTGTTTCTATTTTTCTATTTCCTGAAGGATTTCCAAGTGTGTTTTTAATATCCAAATTACTGTTAGAAGACAATGATAAATGTATCTAATATATAGACCATATCTTAAAAACTAAATGTATCTAATAATTATATATGTGTATATATGTACACACACACACATATATATAGAGAGAGAGAGAATTGTTTTAGCTATTTGCCTAGTAAACAGATCTCTTTGATGTCCACTCCGAGTGTTTTGTTATGTATTATGGGGCTACCTTCCAAGAACTCAGCCACTTCTGCCTTTCATTACCTTAGGAGACAAGTAGACACTTGATAAGAACTTACTGGTTCTATGAATGATTACAATTATATAAGATAGACAATATGTCTTATGGTATGCTATAAAAAAAACTATGTTCTTTTTCTCTAGTATAAGTACAAAGAAGTATTTGAAAGAACGAAATCAAATTTCAAGTATGAGACTGACTGTCCAATCAATAGACATTTCAAGTATGCAACTCAGTTGATGAATGAGGTATGTTGAAACTAATTCAATTAAGCCTATTCA
Source organism: Perognathus longimembris pacificus (assembly GCF_023159225.1). Lineage (NCBI taxonomy): Eukaryota > Metazoa > Chordata > Mammalia > Rodentia > Heteromyidae > Perognathus > Perognathus longimembris. The sequence goes on from NC_063164.1 coordinate 68,888,740, forward strand.
ATTCCATCAGTAAGTCTATTGTTGTTTGATTAAACTTGGAAAGATTACATATGTCATTATCCAATGGGCTCTGTCAAAGTCATAAATAAGAAGGAACATTGGAGTGGAGGCCATACAGCCATCTACACCTTAGGGCCTCACAGCTCTGTTGGAGGTAAAAAGGAAGGAGTTGAAGAATTTTGTGGAATATCAGCTGAATTCCTCCAAATGTAATGTTGTATAGATTTAGGAGACCCAGAAATTTGAAGTCAATTTATTATCCCCTCAAAGTACCACATAGAAGTGATTAGAAGAGCTGGTCCTTTGTGAGATAATTGTGATTCATGCAGTCAGCTACATTACTATTGCTGCTCCCACATATATAGGACCTACAAAAATTCATTTCCCTCTGTGTTCTACCCAGTCTTTCCTGTAACCATCTTTGCAATAATTTAAGTTAAATGTAACCAAAGTCAGCTGAAATACATCTAATTAAAATTATACTTAATTCTCTATTTTTAAAGTTTCCATGGATTTACTTTAAAAGTATTAGAAGAGTAGTAAAATATATCTAATAATGAAAATGTAACTATTAAATGTATGACTTCTTGTTTGTCTTCATTTATATTTGATTTAATTCATTTTCTATAGGTTGGACCACTCTGAAAAAATACTGTCAGTAACTTTCTAAGAGGACAGTGTTTTATATTTTATTTCTATTTCACAAAGAATGTCCAAATTTGTTTTTATAACCTGATTAGTGTTAGAAGACAATGGTAAATTTTCATGAATGTTTTAGAATTATTTATGTTTTTGTTTCATATTGTAAGCCTATAGCTTCTCTCAGTACTTATTTTAAATATAAAAGACCATAAAAGCTGACATTGCTAATGACATCATGTGAAAAGATGGAAAATGTTCACAAGGTAATGTGTTGTGCGTTAGATCTCTCCCAAGGACCAGCTTTCTCTAGGCAATATTTCCCTACTTGGCTGTCTTTGCTTCTCTGATTTTTTTAATTGTTCTGGGTATTTAGGGAACCCATTTCTAGAAATAACATGTTCCTGGCTCTCTGGAATGTTTACTTTGGGACATTTCTGTGTAGATGTGAAGTTGTACTCTTGCCATAATTTAATATGCTGTTTGATCAGAAAAAATACAGAGCTGATTATGAGCAACGGAAAGATAAATACCACCTGATAGTTGATGAGCCTAGACATCTGCTGGCTAAGATGGCAGGCGACCAGATCAGCCAGGTACTGTGATGGGGCTGGCTGGCACAGACAGGACTGTGCTCCGGTTTCTACTGAGGTGTTGTTCCGTCTGCTGCAAGGATGTCATAGGCTCCACCTATGATATTGGGCTGTCCTGTTCAAAGTATCTGTCTAGCCACCCAAAGAGCCCAAGAGCTATTTGAGTGTGCCAGTCCATGCATGCTCTCTGTCCTCACTTAGGCTGGGGCAAAGATGGAGGGAGGATTGAGTCCTCCCTTTTACTTTATTCTTCTGCCGAACTTGTGTGTAAAGAAATCACAAAAACAAAACAAATTTAGGGAAGGAAAAACATGGTGCTCCTTCCTGTATTTTTCTCTTCCTCTAATGTCATCTTCTCTATAAGTGAGACTAGCTATTTGTTCCCATTCACAAGGACCATAGATGGATGGCCCGCCATAAAAATTGTAAATGTTGCAGCCACTCTGCTTGGCTTACTTTCACCTCCCCAGCTCTGTGAGCACACAGAGTGTGAATGCCTACATCTCTTCACTCAGAGGTGACTGGGATATAAGGCCATGTTCTTTTCTGTCTTTATAAGTCTCTTTTGTGCTTTACTGCTCTTTGCATGGACAGAGGAAATATAAATCTAGTGCCAAGATGCTTCTGAAACAAGGATGTAATGAAATTCTGCGCCCAGATATGTTGACTGCCCTCTACAATACACACATGTGGAGCCAGGTAATGTCTGACAGGGGCCAAAGAGGCAAGGCTAGGCCTTAGGTGCATTCTGTTTTGTGCTTCCATTAGTTTCCTCTCCAGCCCCCTGCCCATGTTGCTTTCACAGGATCAAGCTACATACATATTCATTCTTTGGAAATGAACTTAACATGGTCCAGTGTGATGCTGAGTCTGCCATCACTTGCATACATCAGAAACTTTTGGAACTCTGCATGAGTAGCTGAGATTTCTTTAAGTATAACTTCCAAATCCATATAGAAGTATGTGTGTGCATATGTATGCACATCTGTAATATTTTCCTCAAAGGAATAAATTTCTTAGAGACAGAACATAGCAAATTCAGTAGCATTTAGAGATCTGAATATTTAATGTTTTCATCTATTTTTCCTTTGGTTAATTATCACTGCAATGGTACCATTTGGGAGAGATGAGAATAATCATACCCTTGCAGCTTTTCAAATATCGTACATATTCATGATGGCTTTTTTGTGGTAGCACTGGGGTTTAAACTCAGGGCCTGTACTTGGCACTCTACCACTTGAACTATGCTTCCAGCCCAGCTTTTGGCTGGCTATTTTGGAAATGAAGCTTCCTGAATATTGTACATATTCATGATTCCCTTTTGTGTGTGTGTGTGATGCTAGGTTTGAACTTAGGGCCTCGTGCTTGTGCAGCTTGCACTTGACAAGTTGAACCTGTCTCCAACCCAGCTTTTTGCTGGTTAATTTGGAGATGGAATCCTGTTTACTTTTCTGCCCAGGCTAGCTTCCAACTCTGAATCTCAGCCTCCTGAGTAGTTAGGATTATAGGCGTGCGTAACTGGCATCCAGCCATATTATCATGTGGTTTTTGGTTTGGGCGGTTGGGGGTTTGAACTCAGGACCTCATGTGGCACTTTACACTGAGCCATGCTTCCAGTATCATAGGCCTTTTGAGTTCAATGCGGAATTACTGGCTTAGCTCCACCACATCTGTTTCCCACACACTTATTACAATGTCACTGGTTACAGCCCCTTCCTATAAGGCCAACTGAAGTACATACTACCACTTTTCCATCATAGGCTGAAAGATAAACAGCGATTATTATTAACTATGGAGTATCATGTTCATAAAACACATCTTCTCAGACCAAATGAAGTGCTTAGTCAACTTTTCATATGATCAACTTGATGTTGTCATTTTAGTTTGCCATTTAATCTATGCATGGGAAGAGTAGGAGAGTAGGCTATTCATGTAAACATTGTTTGCCTGATCTTTCTCCTTAGCCTTGAGATGATCCCCAAGTAGCTTTGCATGAGGTTTTGTGTACTCACTGTATCTGTCCTGCTTTAAACAGCTTATGTGCCTGAAAAAAACTGTGACTTGTAAATTACAAAGGCAAATGCATTTTTAATGATAAAATACTTTTCAAACTACATATACTCTTGTTTAATTAACATCTGTTTCACCTTTGACATGGAAAAAGTAATCTAAAAGATCATACATATTCAAACAATATGTTAGAGTGAAACAGTACTTGTCAAGAGTTCAGAGAAGGTTCTAACCCTACTCTGAGATTCATTCTACCTGTGCCCTCAACTTAATCTCTTAACATCATGGGGCCTTCTTTTGTCTCTATGAATACAAAACATATTGGAAAACATAGCCATTATCTCTCCACTTTACTACTATTGCTAGCAAATACAAATTTTCACTAACATTTCCAGTTAGGATTTCTCCAAGCTCTCCATCTCAGTTCTAAGAATTATCTCATTCTTTTCTCCCACCATTCAGATCAAGTACAGGAAAAAGTATGAAAAGTCAAAGGATAAATTCACCTCAATTGTGGACACACCAGAACACCTGCGTACTACAAAAGTCAACAAACAAATCAGTGATGTAAGTAGAAGATAAAGATGCTTACTAGATGGTCTCAGATTCAAAGATTTTGGCATCTTGGGTTGTCACACATCTGGGAAGGAGCCAGAGATGCTGCATGTCTGCTCTTCACAGAAGTCCCCTTTCATAACAAAGAATTTTGCCACTCAAACTGGCACACATGCCACTAGCAAAGGGCATAGAAGCACCTGTTGAATTGATAGAATTCTCTTGTTATATCCAAATGCATTTCTAGTTTGCATTTTACATTAAAAGCATAACATTCTGTCTTTCTGCTCTTTAAATATCCTTCAGATACTTTATAAATTGGAATACAACAAGGCCAAACCCAGAGGCTATACAACAATCCATGACACACCCATGCTGCTGCATGTCCGCAAAGTTAAAGATGAAGTCAGCGATGTAAGTATCTCTCCTCTTGGCCTCTTCTGATGTGCTGTAACAGACCCTGGCTCACTGATCCTTTCCTGTTTAACAACCAGCTGAGAGCTCAGTGGATTCAAGTAGTATTCATCGACTTTGCTATAGCCAAGTGGCTATTCCACAACAACCTAGTCCCAGCTTATGAGAACCACCCCCGAGGTGCAGTGAAACTGAAAAAAAAAAGGCCAATAGGTCTAAGTGGATCCAGGGCAATTAAGTGATTGGACTCACTGACAGAACCCTGGTTCTGGGCAGCAGCAAGACCTTCAGTTTACAACAGAAGGAGAGGCATATGTAATATATAACATATATATGCTATATATATATGCATATGTACATATATATACATAGTTGTTACTCAGGACAAAGGGACTTCTTCTAAATTGTAATGTGTCTGGCTTATCTTAAGATATATCACAGATGCACATTCTTGGCCCCAGGATCTGGCTATAAACCACTCTAATGGTTTTGTCTATGTATAGCTTGCTGGGAAATGATACAGGTAAAACTGACTAGGGTTTACTGGGAAGTCATGATTTTCACAAACCAGGATGGCTGCCTGCTGAATCCTCACAGTGACTTAGGCACCTGGCTGACAGCTGATTATTTTTGTGGGTTAGAGCTTGTCTCTGGTACCAATGGGAGGCCATCCATGTGTCATTGCCACGTTGCTTGGACATCTCAAGTGCAATGGCAGGGTCCTAGGAAGCAAGAAATAAAAGATACTATTCCTAGAATCATTACAGAATCATTTCTCCCATCTTTATTTTTTTTATTTTATTATTATTATTTTTATTTTATTTTATTTTATTTTGGCCAGTCCTGGGCCTTGGGCTCAGGGCCTGAGCACTGTCCCTGGCTTCTTCCTGCTCAAGGCTAGCACTCTGCCACCTGAGCCACAGCGCCCCTTCTGGCCGTTTTCCTATATGTGGTGCTGGGGAATCGAACCAAGAGCTTCATGTGTAGAAGGCAAGCACTCTTGCCACTAGGCCATATTCCCAGCCCCACTCTCCCATCTTTTACACACTCAAATTCTAGGGCGTATTAAACATCTATCTTTCTGTGACTATAACAAATACCTGAGATAAATTAATTTATAAAGAGAAAGTTTTTACTTTGGCTGATATAGTATGAGAGGATTTAGTCCATGATCAATTGGCCTTCTACTTTGCACCTGTGGGAAGATAATCATATTAGGGTAGAGACACATGATAAAGCAAAGCTACTCACCTGATAGCTGAGTCAAAAAGAAAAGGGGGGAAATGATAGGATCCCATTATCCCTTTCAAGAACACATCCAATAACTAGGAGTCCTCTTTATTTTTCATTTTTTCTAGTTGTGGGGCTTGAACTCAGAGCATGAGTGCCATCCCTGAGCCTCTTTGTGCTCATGGTTAGCGCTATACTACTTGAGCCCCAGTGTTACTTTCGTTTTTTGAGTAGTTCATGGAAAGAAGAATCTCACTGGGACTTTTCTGCTTGGGCTGACTTTGAACCTCTATCCTCAGATCTCAGCCTCCTGTGTAGCTAGGATTACAGGTGTGAGCCACTGGTGCCCAACTAGGAATTCTCCTATTAGGCTCTACTCTTTTTTTTTTTTTTTTTTTGGCCAGTCCTGGGCCTTGGACTCAGGGTCTGAGCACTGTCCCTGGCTTCTTCCCACTCAAGGCTAGCACTCTGCCACTTGAGCCACAGCGCCGCTTCTGGCCGTTTTCTGTATATGTGGTGCTGGGGAATCGAACCTAGGGCCTCGTGTATCCGAGGCAGGCACTCTTGCCACTAGGCTATATCCCCAGCCCTAGGCTCTACTCTTTACAGGTTGCTCCATTTCCCAATAGCACCATGCACAGGGAATTAAGCACGTGGCCTCTTGGGGATATCCTATTGCAATAGAGAAAGAGATATTCAGTTCCTCTGCATGAATAAACAGCAAAGCCACAGAGCAGAAAAGCAAGTGAAGTAGGAAATATTGTTCAAGTCATTGTAAGTGACTAGTAAATGGCATATAAACTATGCAATGTGTTGTGAATGCTGTTAAACTCTGTAAACTTTATCTTGACTAAGAACAACAAACTAGGTTGAGCACCAGTGTCTCACACTTGTCTGTAATCCTAGCTACTCAGGAGGCCAAAGTCTGAGGAACATGGTTTTAAACCAATCCAGACAGAAAAGTCTGTGAAACTATTACCTCCAATTAACCAGCACAGAGCCAGAGTGGAGCTATGGCTTTACTAACCCTACAGAGCTGTTTTTGAGTGAATAAGCTAAGGAATGGCACCCAAGTTCTGGTATAGGCTCTAGTATAGGCACAAGGAGAAAAAAAACTTTAATAGTGTTAAAATGGAGGTGGAATTATATTAAACTTAAATTTTGAGCTCTACCTAGTTTTGGTGGTACATGCTTGTAAACCTAGTACTTGGAAAGCTGAGACAGGAAGATTTTGAGTTCAAGGCCACCTAGTGAGACTCTGTGTCAAAGAAAATCTTCTTGGCTTGATTCTATAGTTGAAAATTGTCATTGTTTTGACTGAAAAGCAGAGTCAGTATCTGAAGTAATTCCATGGCTGCAGGAGCTTCTAGGGACCACAAGGAACAGCTAGGACAATGGAGGCAATGTGTGTGTTCCAGTGCCTTGACTGTGTCTAGTGCTTGGGCTACTTTGTAAATAAATAACTACGTCCACACTCCTGACATTGTGTCACCACAACAACAAAAAACACCTGAACACATTCAGTGCATGGGTTCAGAAGGTAGAAATGTATAATTCATCTTAGACATAGGAAATGTGTTAAAAATAATCTTAGAACTGAACAGTGGTGGCTCACACTTAAAGTCCTAGCTACTCAGGAGGCTGAGATCTGAGGATCGAATTTTGAAGATGTCCAAGGCAGGAAAGCCTTGAAGATCTTCAATTAAATACCAAAAAGCCATAAGTGGAGCTGTGGATCAAGTAGTAGAGTGCTAACCTTGAGTCAAAAAGCTCAGGGAAAGTGCCCAGCCCCTGAGTTCAAGCCCCAGAACCAGCACAAGTTAAAAAAAATATCTTTCAGCTACAAACATGAACAGAAAGTGTTAACAGATGCCTGTCAGGTAGATATTAGTTAGATAGATCTCTTATGTGGAACAGCCCATTCCCTAACACCACAAGGAAAAAAAACACTTTTACATTCATATCCCCCAATTTTCTGATTATAAGAATATCCTAGCCAGGCTCCAGTGGCTCACACCTGCAATCCTAGCTACTCAGGATGCTGAGATCCGAGGATCATGGTTCAAAGCCAGCCTGGGCAGGAAAATCTGTGAGATCTTATATCCAAAAAACCACCAGAAAACTGGAAGTGGCGTTGTGGCTCAAGTGGTAGAGCACTAGCCATGAGCTGAAGAGCTCAGGGACAGTGCCCAGGCCCGAAGTTTAAGCCCCACGACCGACAAAACAAAACAAAACAAAAAAAGAATATCCTGAGTGTACTCAATGGAAAAATATTGATTTCCAGGCTGTCCCCCTAAAGATACTGGTTAAAGTATTAATATTACAGGTTAGTTGTAAAGCTCAAGACAAACCCTACTGTGGTGCCTTAAAAATAGATTCCCTCGGCCTTAAATCACCTTAAATACTGGGAACCTTCTTGAACAAGTCCTGATTGGGTCTTAACACCATGCAATTTAGAAGAAGCAAAAGTGAATGAAGATAGAAATCCTAGGCTAAGTTGGGGTAACTGCCTGTTGGGCCTATCCAAACCTACACATACCAGAACTTTCTAGATATGGCTCTAGTAGGGACAGTAGTGATTGTATCCACCAGTTCACTCATCATCAAAGACTCAAGTTTCCATGTGCTGGACCCCAGAAATGAAATAAGTGACATAAAGCCTTTGGGCTGAAAGGGGTTCTGAAAGAATAAGCAGATTAACAATCACACTGGGACATGAAAACAGGAAGCATTATGGGAGCACAGGAGAGCAGGACCAAGTTCTTGCCCAGAAGGATTGGTGGGGAAGCTGTCTGCACTACTAGCAGTTTTCAGGCTTTCCTGGCTTGGGAAAGGGGGAGACAGACACGGGGAGCCATCAGCTGTGGCTACTTGGGGCCACATTCACTGTGTTCTAGGATCTCAGGCATGACCTTAGAGCTGGGCATCTCTGCACAGCTCCTTTGTAGCTCACTTGTAAAAGTAAATAATCTACCTTAGAATTCATTGTCTATTACCATCACATTTTAATTTCTTGGTTTTTAAATATTTAGTAGTCTGCTATCAAAAACTAACTTTGTTGCTTTGTTTCCATTCATAGTTGAAATATAAAGAAGTTTACCAAAGGAACAAATCTAACTGCACCATTAAGCCAGATGCTGTTCATATCAAAGCAGCCAAGGATGCCTACAAAGTCAACACCAATGTAAGTTCTAGGAATTTCTCCAAGTCTTAATCTGTTGTTTTGCTGCTCTAACAGAATACCCCCAAGACTGGGCAATTTGGTTTACAGTTCTGGATACTAGGAGGGTGGGGAGTGTTGCACAAGCATCTGGCACAATCTTTTCTTACGGCATCATCCATGGCAGAAAACAGAAGGGAAAGAGAAAGTGACCAAGAAAGCAAAAGGGAACCGCTTTTATAACATGCTTACCCTCAAGATTAGATAGATAGATATAGATATAATTATAATTATAAGAGCATTAATCTAATCAGGAGGCCAGAGCTCTCATAACCTAATCCCTCTTCAAGGCTCATCTTTTCATATCATCACAATGGCAAGGAATTTTCAACATGGGTGTTGTAGGGGACATTTGACCTATGGTAAGGCCTGATTAGGACTTTTCAGCTTTTGCTTCTTTTCATCCACACATCCTCCAGAGACTAAGCTCTAATGTGTCAACATCAAGAGCTCTTCCCTCAGCAGCATGGATAATGAAGCCCCAAATCCTGGCTGCCTTTGGTCCTCCCAGGGGAACAGGGGACCATGGGGAAGCATGAGGACGGTCTTGCCTCATGCCACATGGTGGGTGGCTAATTCTGAAGTGAAGGTGCATCAACCCTTCTCTCCTCTATGATCCTCTCAGCCCCATGAAATTCTGAAGGAGACAATATTTGGGTCACACGGTGCCCTTGGGTTGGCTGAACCTTCCTCCTGCTCAGATTCTCCCTGCATGGACTAATTTCTCTGGTGCATCTTATTGTTATGGTGATTGTTAGTGCGTAAAGTACATCTCAATACAAATTAGAGTGTTAGGGAAGAATGAGATGTGCCCAATAGGGTGGCCTCTCAGACTCTCAGATTACATGTGTTCCTGTGCCTCCAATGTGCAGAGTCCTGGGCAGCCACTTCTCTGGACTGAGGAAAGTCTGGCCAGTGGACAAGCACCGCAAACTGACTGGGTGTCCAGCTCCAGCACCTACTTTTGCCTTACCTTGGGCAATAGGCACCTACTTAGCCCTTCTAGGCAGTTCCCTAGCTGACTGTTTCATTCAGCTGTTATGAAGATTTAATTTTATAAGATTTGATCACTTATTTAATTTTGTAATGTATGAAGCACATGGAAAATGGCTTGGCATGATATAAATACCTATAGTCCTGAATTTGGTTAGGAATGTAAAAGAACTACACTCTGATGATGCTAGCCTGGCAGTTCAGAGAGTTTGTGGAGTTATTTCACCCAAGGGCTTTCTAAAGTTTCAGCCCCTACTGAGGACCAAAAGATGTGCAGGGATTCTAATAGGGCTCTGTGTTATATTGAGAGCTGTGATTTGTGGCAGGTTAAAAGGCCAGAGTATAGGGTTGGAGACGTGGGTCAGATCATGGAGCACTAGCCAGTGGGCAAGTGTAAGGTACCAAGTTTGAGGTCCAGACGCTGATTTTTAAAAAAAAAAAAAAAAAAGGCCACAGTGTCTCTGTATTTTGTGTTTATGAATTAATACTACTGAGTGATGTGATTTCCATTGAATTAAAACAGCTAGACTACAAGAAGCAGTATGAAGCCAACAAGGCCTACTGGAAATGGACCCCTGACCGGCCAGACTTCATCCAGGCTGCCAAGTCATCCCTGCAGCAAAGCGATGTAAGACCAGATGTGCACAGTGTTCCTCCACAAGCCCCATGGCAGGGGTAGTATCCTAGGCTTGTGTGAGATCCACAAGGAGGAGGGTTGAGAGGAGTAGAAGGCAAGCTCCAGACCCAAGCCAGGCCATTGAGGTCAATCCCCTCCTGCTGGGCCAGACACTGAAGCTGATCGTCCTGACAGACAAGAGAGAACCTAGAGGAAGGCAGGCTGGGGAGAGCCTGGGCCTTGCTCCTGGGTAGAAAGGAGGGGCCTGCAAGTGGTAACTGCAGGTGGTGACAGTGAAGGTCTAAGGAGCCCAGCCCCGCTCACTGTGGGAACATAGTAATCTCCTCAAGAGAACTCCCTGTTGGTTTAAGGTTTAATGAAATGCCCAGCTTCTTCCCATGCCAGTAACCCTCACCCTCTTCCTCTGCTTTTCTTCCATCACAGTTTGAATATAAGCTGGACCGAGAGTTTCTCAAGGGCTGCAAGCTGTCTGTCACGGATGATAAAGACATGGTGCTGGCCCTCAGGAATTCTTTAATAGAAAGTGATGTACGTATCCATCCCTTCCATGATACCTAACCCGACTCCATCTTCTGTGACACAGGCCCCAGGGACATACAGGAAAGAACAGAGCTTCTCTGTAGGAACTGAGATGTGGTCTGACAATGGCCCTGCCCTGAGTAGACATCAGCCATGAAAAGGCTGTCAAACCTGAGTGACAATTCCTGGTTTAAACCATGCCACCAGACAGTCCACACAGCACACACTAGTATTCTGTAGGCCTGGCTGGATTTGACATAGGAGCTTCATCATTTCTTTTCTGTGGGACCACACTCTTTCCACACTACAGTTTTCCCATTTTGGAGGAGAATGGAGCCTCAGACCTAATGGAGAGTCAAATATTTGAGAATGCCGAGAACTAAAGTCTTTCTGTACTAACATCTATCATGAGACTTTGATTGTTATGAAAATCTTGACTTGAAAGTGATAAGGGAAAACACTAAGCATTTTCCAGAATGCTCAAGCATCAAATGCCATTGAGTTCAGTGTTTCTAGTTCACTAATGATACTTTGCTCCCAACCACATCTTCAGGGTTTGGGAGCTGAGTAAAATTGTTTAGGATACACAGAGAAGCTAAAGCAACTCTTTCTTCACCCCACAGCTGAAATACAAAGAGAAACACGTCAAGGAAAGAGGAACTTGCCATGCAGTGCCTGACACTCCTCAGATCCTCCTGGCAAAGACAGTCAGTGGCCTGGTGTCGGAGGTAACGTTCCAGCACCCTGCATGTTATGCTTCTGTCTTGGGCTGCAGCCCTAGGCAGAGAGCTTAACAAGTTCTCTATGGATGCCCCCCAGAACAAATACAAGGACTATGTCAAGAAGCACCTGGCCAAGGGCTCATACACAACACTGCCGGAGACCCGGGACACAGTTCACGTCAAGGCAGTGACCAAGCATGTCAGTGACGTAAGTACCCAGCCCCAGAGCACATAGTGGCAGTGTGCCACTTTACCTTACACCTGGTACAAGACTAAGCTGCCTTTCATTTACAAATGCTTTATTTATACAACATTCCTCTATCTCTGAATACCTGTGTGTAAAACCTACACTCCAGTCTAAAGATGTAATATTGCCTTTATAATTATGTCCGATGTGGGTCTTATTACAGGACATTATCTAACAATCTATTGTAACAGTGTTAAAAATGGGAGAGGTCAGGGCAGATTAAGAGTTGTCTCTTGGGCTGGGAATATGGCCTAGTGGCAAGAGTGCTTGCCTCCTACACATGAAGCTCTCGGTTCGATTCCCCAGCACCACATATATGGAAAACGGCCAGAAGGGGCGCTGTGGCTCAGGTGGCAGAGTGCTAGCCTTGAGCGGGAAGAAGCCAGGGATGGTGCTCAGGCCCTGAGTCCAAGGCCCAGGACTGGCCAAAATAAAAAAATAAAAAAAAAGAGTTGTCTCTTCACCACTAAGGTGCTAAGCAATTTGGGAGGTTAAAGTCACTTCTTGTGCCTCAGTAATCTCTGCCCACTGGATCCTTACTGAAAATGCTATAGTAATTGTACTATTACATTTTATTAGTTTCATATGGTTTCATATATTTTTAAGATAGAAATTATGAATTTAAAAATGCAACTTCCTTATACTCAATTCTCCAAAGAACGGATGCCAGGGCTTAGCAGTAGAGTGCTTGCCTAGCATGCATGAAGCACTGGGTTCAATTTCTTAGTACCACATAACAGAAAAAGCAAGCAGTGGCACTGTGGCTCAAGTGGTAGAGCACTAGCCTTAAGCAAAAAGAAGCCAGGGACAGTGTTTAGGCCTTGAGTTCAAGCCCCAGGACTGGTGAGGGAGAAAATGAATGCTGGATGTTTCTAGCATTGTGTTCCCTGACAGAAATAACAACAACAACAACAAAAAAAAAAAAAACTAGAACATGGGCCTAACTGGATTTTCTGGAAGGTCTTCTGAGTACTTCAAGTGAACCAGTTTTATTCCCAACTGCTTCTGCTCACATGAGTAATTCTGACTCGTTTAGACAAATTACAAAAAGAAGTTTGTCAAGGAGAAAGGGAAGTCCAACTACTCCATCATGCAGGAGCCTCCAGAGGTGAAACATGCCATGGAAGTGGCCAAGAAGCAGAGCGACGTATGTTTCCCCTTCCCAACATGCTCAGGGGCCCACCGGGGAAGCAGGTCCCAAATGGGTACAATGTTCTACCTAATGGGTGGTCACCCTAATTTCTGCATTTACTTGTTACAACAACATAACAGTAGGCTCAATGCTTATATGCCTCTAATCCTATCAAATAATACATTTATTGAAATGAACTTCAGGAAATAGAAGCAGGAGGGGTTTTTGTTTTGTTTTCTTTTTGTCTTGCCTATTCATTTGTCTTTGAGGTGGTAAGGGGAACACAGAGATGGAAGGACAAAGGATAATCAAATGCAGTAGCTCTTACTAGACTCTGTTGAAAATGAGCTATACAACTTGTAAGTGCGGACGGGAGGGCAAAGATGGTAGAAAGCTAGGGAAGGAGTGACAAAAAGAAATGTTCTCCTTACCTGACTTTTTACAAAATGATAACCTCTCTGTAAATCATCTTTACAATAACAATAAAAATACTAAGATAAAAAATGATAGTGGAAAACGGTTAGAGTACCTTGAGTGAATAAGCATTTTCTTCCTCAAATAAAGGTCGCTTACAAAAAAGATGCCAAAGAGAGCCTGCATTACACCACAGTGGCTGATAGGCCAGACATCAGGAAAGCCACACAGGCAGCCAAGCAGGCCAGTGAGGTAAGGGTAGAGTTAAATGTGCCTGGACTCCAACAGACTTTGCCAACAGGGTATTTACCTTCAAGATGTCATTGCCCATTCTGGTTTTCTTGGATCCAGGTGGAATACAGAGCCAAGCACCGCAAGGAAGCCAGCCATGGGCTAAGCATGCTTGGTCGCCCAGACATTGAGATGGCCAAGAAGGCAGCCAGGCTGAGCAGCCAGGTAACACATGCAGATGGGCAAGTGGTGGTCCTGATATACCTTACAGAGAAGCGATTCCCAGAATGAAGGTGCAATATTAACAACCAAGGGGACCTGGGACCTTCACTTAATCTGCCGAGCTTTGTAAAGTGCAGAGGGCTTTGTGATGTCTTGCTGTTTTTATTCCCCACCCCCACTTTATGGACATGAATCTGGACTCTGTGTTTAACCATCCTAGTCTAGATGGTAAATGTTATGACCTCTTTATGTATAACACATGCATCTCCTTTGATGTTTATATTTTCATTATTCTTCAGTTCTCAGGTTGATTGATACTCAGGATTAATTCAGATGTTTGTATTTGCTGTTAGGTTAAATACCGAGAAAATTTTGACAAAGAGAAGGGTAAGACACCAAAATACAATCCAAAAGACAGCCAGCTCTACAAAACAATGAAAGATGCTAGTAATCTTGCAAGTGAGGTATGTTTTTTTAATTCTGGTGATTATAGCCATAATACTCTTATATTTAGTAGTGTTGAATATGTTAATTATTGTTCAAATATCCCTATACTATTTCCTAAACTTTTTTTTTAACCAGCCAAAGAAAGCCTATTCTTCAGCCCCTGTTTGTTCTCAAATCCTGGTTACCTCTACTTTCTGTCTCTCTGGGCTTAGTTACTTTACAGATTTCATATCATTGCAATCACAGTAGTTGTCTTTTTCTATCTGGCTTATTCTAGAATTTTCAAAGTTCATCTTATTCATGTTGTAGCATGTATTGAAGTTAATTTTAGCTTATGGCTGAGTAATACTATTTCATTGTATATATACATTTTGTCCATCTGTTTGTGGAAGCTTGAGTTTTCCCCACTTTAAGCTATTATGAATGGGGTATAATTTGTTTTTGTCTTTGTTTTTAACCATTACTAACATTTATACAATGGCAGATGCCTTACTGTGATTTTAATTAGATCTGTTTTCTATCTATATGATTTTTCTTTTGTTGTTTTCCTCTTGCATATGTAGGTTAAATATAAGGCTGACCTGAAGAAACTTCACAAACCTGTAACTGACATGAAGGAGTCTCTGATCATGCATCATGTCCTGAACACAAGCCAGCTGGCCAGTTCTGTAAGCCTGGTCATTTGTTCCAGAGACAGCCTGTCTCTTCCACTTGCAACCCAATTCCTTCTCTGAGAACATGTACTCTCCTACTACATTACTCATTTCTTGATTTATTACAAAGCTTCTTCTATTTGAGGGCATTCCTCCAAATTGCAACATTGATCTTTTAAATCTCTATCAACTATTATACCTCTCAACATGTAAAAATGCTTCTACTTAGACAGGGGGTGTAGTTCAGTGGTACAGCAACTGTTTAGCATGTTCAAGGCCCGGGATTTGATCCTAGCACACACATACAAAGTTGGTTTTTGTATTGTTTATTTTTTTTTTTTGCTGGTCTTGGACACTGTCCCTGAGTTTCTTTGGTTAAGGCAAGCACTCTACCATTTGAGCTGCAGCATCACTTCTGGCTTTTTTCTGAGTAGTTTATTGGAGATAAGAATCTCATAGACTTTGCTGCCTGGGCTGCTGTGAACCATAATCCTCAGATCTTAGCCTCCTGAATAACTGATTACAGACATGAACAACCGGCACCTGGCTAACAGGAAATTTTTACTTTTAGAATATTTTGGCTCTTTTATCTAACTTGTACTCTACCACTTGAGCCACATCTCCACTTCTGCTTTTTTGCTGGTTAAGTGAAGATAAGAGTCTCTCAAGTTTGTCTATGCATACTGGCTTTAAAACTCTGTACCCCAGTCATTTCTTATTTCTAAAAGCATAAGACTTCTTGAAATAGTTATATTTCACTTTTACAGTTTTAATTGTTATGCTTTATTTATTGGCATATATTAGTTTTGCAAAGGGGTATTATTATTATTATTCTGTACATGTAGACAATGTGCCCTGATCAAATTTACTTCTTCTATGACTCTCCCTTAACTTCCCTCCCCTCTTAAAACAGTTTCAATAGATTTCACTGTTCTATTTTCATACATACTTATAATCACTTATAGCCTTTAACCATACCTAACTTTGAAGAAGCCATGCAAACAGTGTTCACATCTGGTATTAATGGACAATACTGAACTTGGACCTTCATCTTTTAAGACTTCTTTGCAACACCATATCTCCACAAATTGGTATTTGCTAATCTCAGTTTGCTCTTAACATACTGCTGTGAAAGTGTCTAAGAAGGAAAAATTGGGAATGTCAGGCAATTTTTCCACCCATTGCCTTTTTTGTCCCTCTCCCCTTAGTACCAGTACAAGAAGAACTATGAGAAGAGTAAAGGCCACTACCACACCACACCTGATAATCTGGAGCAGCTTCACCTAAAAGAGGCCACGGAATTACAGAGCATAGTAAGTTCATCAAGACTGGCTTTCCCTGAACCCCACATCTATTTACCTATGATGTCAAAAACATATCATGGATTCTGTCTTAAGAATGATGCTTTGCTGGGCCCCAGTGTCTCATGCCTGTAATCCTAGCTACTTAGGAGGCTGAGATCTGAGGATCGTGGTTCAAAGTCAGCCCAGGCAGAAAGCCCATGAGATGCTTATCTCCAATTAACCACAGAAGACACCAGAAGTGGAGCTGTGGCTCAAGTGGTAGAGTGCTAGCTAGCCTTGAGCACAGACAGCTTAGGGATAGCATCCAAGTCTTGAGGTCAAGCTCAAGGACCAGCACCAAAAACAGGGGGGAGGGGAGAGAGAGAGAGAGAGAGAGAGAGAGAGAGAGAGAGAGAGAGAGAGAGAGAGAGAGAGAGAGAGAGAGAGAGAATTTAAAAGCTATTGCTTGAGATAAGCACAAAGGTAAAGGAACTCTCCAAATTCCCAAACAGTTGAAAATTGTTAGTTACAAGCACTTACAATAGTGGGAAAATATACCTGCTATGTGTTCTGCAGGTTACTAGCAGGGCTAGAAGCATTAAGGCTATATTCCAAAGGAGACAACAACCCTGATGAGTCCCCCTCAAATCTGGGCTAGATTAGGAAATAGAAACGAATGATAGAGAGTGGGAAGAAATTTAAACGGAAGAAATAACACTATCAGTTTGGGCACTGAAGAACTTTCTAGGTATATAAGAAATTACTAAACTTGTAAAATGACTGGGGACTTTCAGAGGAAAGAACTTGTCACCATTACTTAGATCTCTTCTTGACATTAGCTAGAGGGCTGAACTACTAAAAAGACTTGTGGGAAGCAGCCTGTGCCTCCAGGCCTCCATTCTAAGGTCTTCTTAGAACAAGTAGAGCTGGAAATATGGGGTACCACCATAAGCCTCTGCCTCTCTGTCTTTCCAGTTTCTCCAATGTATAATATGAATGCTGTAATATGAATGTTGTAAGGATAAGAGAATTTTACTTGTATAATAGCCTTAGGAGTCTTTTTGAGAATGTCAGGTTAGAATTAGAAATTCAATTGACCTATAAACTAGTTTTTATATCTATATACATTTATATTGGCTACATTAAATAGCTGGTGATGATCCAAGAGTTGTTTACTTATGAATCTACATGTATTATTACACAAGGACTCCAGATCTCTAATAAAAACTCCTATAGAAGGAAAACTGGGGCTGGGAACATGGCCTAGTGGCAAGAGTGCTTGCCTCGTATACATGAAGCCCTGGGTTCAATTCCCAAGCACCACATATATAGAAAAAGCCAGAAGTGGCGCGGTGGCTCAAGTGGTAGAGTGCTAGCCTTGAGCAAAAAGAAGCCAGAGACAGTGCTCAGGCCCTGAGTCCAAGCCCCAGGACTGGCCAAAAAAAAAGAAAAACTGGAGCTGGTAATAGTGGCTCATGCCTGTAATCCTGGCTACTCAGGGGGTCAAGATCTAAGGGTCGTGGTTCAAAGCAAGCTTGGGCAAAAAGGTTTATGAGACTCATGTCCAATTAACCACCAGAAAACTGGAAGTGGAGCTGTAGTTCAAGTGGTAGAACACTAGCCTTGAGCAAAAATATCCCAGGGACAGCACCCAGGCCCTGAGTCTAAACCCCATGACCAACATAAAAAGAAAAGAAAAATTGGGGATTAAAAAGAATCATAGATATTGGCTAATGCTGAAACCAGATTTTTAAACCTCATAGAATTCTAGGAGTTCCATAACAGGTCTTGCTACTTGCTCCTATATAGCAAATAAAGAGACATGGTGAAAAGTGAAGGAAGGTTTATTACATGGCGCAGGCATTCTATGGGCAATAACACTTTAGTATATCTTCAGCCACCTTCAGGGAGAGACATGAATTGAACTACACTGGGAGCTGGGGGCAGGATGTGAAAGGTATTCACAATCCACTCTAGGCCTGCTTAGATGTTAGGTCAGTCCTTGTTTTGGAAAGATTCCAGGATAAACAAGACATAGTTGCCCAGTGGATGGTCTGTCCTGAAGAGATTCTGTCACTGGTGGTTTCACACATCCTTTGTCATAAAGGTGTTGTCAATCATTCTTGTCCTTCCTGGAACCCCAGGTGATTACAATGTGATTGCAGAGAGAATGAGCTTAAAGCAGAGACACATATAAAATGGAGGCAGCAATGCCAAGCTTTTCTCTTGCTTTTAGTTAACATGGAGTCCCAGCTAAAGCAGCTTTTAAGCACTCCTCTGATGCTATTTTTTGTTAAAATGTTCACATGTACAATCAGACCTTATCCAATCGTAGGTATGAGTAATTAACAGCAACATTTACATCAGCTAATTGTCAGTGATGGTTTTGTCTCCTTGAATCTAAATCTTAATTATGCCTTTCAGACAGCAATAGTCCTCTCTGCCAGGCAGCAACAAAAAAAGTGCTGAATCTGAAACACAACAGGAAAACTGTTATGAGTGGCAATGAAAGGAGCTAATTAGACAAAAAGTATTGATTAAAACATTCTGTCCTTAAACTGGTCTCAATCTGAGAGATGCTCAGCAAGATTTCTAACAAGACTTTCAATCACCAGGTGAAATACAAAGAAAAGTATGAAAAGGAACGAGGCAAGCCTATGTTGGATTTTGAGACACCAACATACATCACTGCCAAGGAGTCTCAGCAGATGCAGAGTGGGGTAAGTTCTCCCAGACACACCAGACCGTGAGCTTCTGAGCATAACCTCTGCCGCAGACACATCCAGCCTCCTGTTGTCCAAAGCGGCAGGACTTTTGAACTTGTGATCATGAAGATCTTCTTCATTGCAGAAATTCTACAGTTCATTACACATTAAAAAAAATTCTAAGAGGGAGATATTTTCCACAATTACACAATCATTTCCATAAAGTTAGAACCAAGCAAACTATTCCTAACATAGGAGAAAAAAGTACACTGAATTGCATTTTTCTCTGATATATAGAAAGTTCCCTCCATAGATGGAGTCATCCCTGGCTTTAGAATGCTGTCCGCTATAATACACACCTCAAGTCTGCCAAAAGGAACTGTGCGAATCAAAACCTCAGTAAACCAAAAGACAAAGTATCACATTTCCTGTTCAAGAATTATAAGTGGGTGCATTTTCTAAAAATCACCTTTAATTTAACCATGAGGGGAGAATTAAATCTTAGAAAATTGGTTTCATTTGCCGGGTGCCGGTGGCTCACATCTGTAGTCCTAACTATGCAGAAGGCTGAGATCTGAGGATCCCAGTTCAACACCAGCCCAGGCAAAAAGTATGTGAGACTCTTATCTCCTATAAACTACTCTGAAAAGGTTGGAAGTGGTGCTGTGGCTCAAGTGGTAGAGCACTAGCCTTGAGCAAAAGCAGCTGAAGGACAGAGCCCAGGCCTTGAGTTCAAGCTCCAGGTCCAGAAGAAAAGAAGGGGGAAAAAAAGAAAGAAAAATCTGTTTCACATGGAAATAGGTTATTAGAAATGTGTTTGCCACTCTTCCATGGGAATACCACTTAGTTACAATCATAAATATTTTCCTTTGTTTGTTCATTTGTTTTAGTAAAAGTTTGAGTTTTCTGATGTATAAAATACTAAAAAAAAAAAAAAAAAGCCATGAGTTGGTGGCTTATGCCTGTAATCCTAGCTATTCAGGAGGCTAAGATTGGAAGATTGCAGTTGGAAGCCAGCCCAGGTAGAAAAGTCCAAGACATCTATCACCAATTAACCAACAAAAAGCTGGAAATGGACCTGTGACTCAAGTGCTAGCCTTGAGCAAGAAAAAGCTAAAGGTTAGGCCCAGACCCTGAGTTTAAGTACCAGTACTGGCAGACATAAACATACACACATAGACACACACACACACACACACACACACACACACACACACACACACACACACACATTCTACCGAAGTTTACAGTAATTTCAAACAACTAGTAAGTCCAAGTAAAGGCTGTATGGGAGTTCCTTCTATAATTCTTTCAACTTTTCTATAAATTTAAAACTCAATTAGAACTTTTGAAATCATACAAAAACCATACTTTTAATATCTATTCCAAGCTTCTTTGACATAGCACGGTATGGAGATTAAGAAGAGGGCCTGGGACGTAGGGTGGCCCTTTCAACCATAGACAAAATGTATTTTTGTCCATCTAGCCTGTTCAGTGGTTAAAAAATAGGTACAAAATGGATGTTGGTAACTTATACCTTTAACTATAAAAGAGGCTAAGATCCAGAAGACCATGATTAGGCCAGCCTGGGCAAAAGTCTTCAAGATTCCATTTCTAATTAACCCACCTTTAAGTCTGTCTGCAGATGTGGTTCAGATGGACTGCCAACCATGAACAAGCAAGCAAAGCAAGCTCAAGGCCCTAAGTTTCAAATTCCAGTACTACCAAAAACTTTAAAAAGGTCCAAGCCACTTGTTGCTTACTACTGTATCCTAGAACTTAAGAGGGCAAGACCATGGGCCACACATTGCAAAGCCAACAGTTTTGTATGTAGTAAGCATTCAATAGAAGTTGGCTATAAATAAAAAGGTAAAAAAGAATCATACCCAGCCAGGTGGAGAACCGTGAGATGAGGAGAAAGAATAGTTCTAGGACATTGTATGACCCTGTTTCAAGAGCTTTCCAAATAGGCATGCTTAGAAAAAGTGCCAACTTGCCTTCAGTAGCCTCAGGCCCTTCTTCCCGTTACCCCTTCCCCATGCACTTCAAGTTTTAAAACAAACTCATTTATCCATTTTTCTGCTCTTGTGGGGACCACCCCATCATAACTTTGGAGAGATGGTGGAGGTGTGGAGTGTCAACTTCCTCAACTTCTGAGTTTCCATGGAGCCATTTTGCTACAAATGAAATACTTCCAGAAAAGTCAGGTGACATATTTCAAATGTGTGACCATCAGTAAAACTGTGTTTAGGAGGCCATACATGGAAAAAGGAATGTAATTTTTTTCTTTCTAGCATTGAGAGATAAACTGTAACAGATTCTTTCTTGTCTTTCCTCCCTATTTATATTAGAAAGAATATAGGAAAGATTATGAAGAATCCATTAAAGGCAGAAACCTGACTGGCCTGGAGGTCACACCAGCTTTATTACATGTCAAATATGCAACCAAAATAGCAAGCGAGGTAGTGGCCACTTGGTCTTTTCTTCCCCTCTTGATCTAAATAATGACACTAATGACACTTAACAGTGTGTTTCTGCTGCCGTTTCCACCACCTCCTCTTCACATGTTTGGTTCTTCCACCTAATCTGTCACCCCTCTTAATTCTTCTAATTGTTTCCATTCATTTCTAGTCTCTTATTTAATACTTAATATTAACTGATCAAGCCTATACCCTGCCTTTATTCTCTTTACTTACTCAATCATAAGCTGTTAAAAATTGGAAGGGTTGTTTTATTTTGGGGGGGTTACTCTTCACCTAAGAGAACAACCCAGGCTTTCTTGTCAGTGCTGTTGCTTTTACTTTATGGTATAGAAAGAGTACAGGAAAGATCTAGAGGAAAGCATCCGTGGGAGGGGTCTCACTGAAATGGAAGACACTCCTGACATGCTCCGAGCAAAGAACGCCACTCAGATCCTAAATGAGGTGAGACCATAGCCAAATGCATGCACATAGGTAATAGGGCTTTATTTTCTCACCCAAGTCACAAGAAGAAAAAGAAATAAAGGCTTTTTGAATTCCAAGTTCAATATGCACCATAATCATGAACCATTTAATAAAATATATGTCCATTTCTAAGGCGAATTAGTATGCTCCATAGTGGTTGTCACAACCAATTATTTACCTGTATGTATTAGCCTTGATAGATTGGTATGCAGATTTAAATTAAAACATCACCCCATAATGGAGTGGTATGACATTAATTGTGGACCAAGCCAGATCTCAGATTTTCTTTCTGCAAGTAGTGAATAAAAAAAGCATTCAAAAGGAGAACTTACATTGGTTCACACTGACAATGCAGAATGGTGTCTCACAGTGACCCCTAAACATATCACTCAATCCTTTTCATGGACTGGTGAAGGTACCATGACACTTGAGGTGGTATGTTATCTGAATCTGTATCCACTCCTGTGTGGGTACCATCTATTAGTAAAAGTTGAATGATTTTTTTTTAATAATTCTTCTATAGAAAGAATATAAGCGAGACCTGGAGCTTGAAGTCAAAGGAAGAGGCCTGAATGCCATGGCCAATGAAACTCCAGATTTTATGCGGGCGAGAAATGCTACTGATATTGCCAGTCAGGTCAGTTTTTCTATTCCATGTCAATCTTTCAAAAATGTACTTGTGACTAGAAAGGCATAATAGATGGTATCATCTTGTTTATAAGTGGCAGTCAAATGCACATAGTGGCATTCTTGAACATCTGCCTATTTCTTGGTCAAGCCTCTTCTTATTTACTACAAAGTATTCTTTGATTAATATATTTGGGGAGTTCTTTTTTCCCTGCCTTCAAGACTAAATTTAAGGGGCTGGGGATATGGCCTAGTGGCAAGAGTGCCTGCCTCATATACATGAGGCCCTGGGTTCGATTCCCCAGCACCACATACACAGAAAATGGCCAGAAGTGGTGCTGTGGCTCAAGTGGCAGAGTGCTAACCTTGAGCAAAAAGAAGCCAGGAACAGTGCTCAGGCCCTGAGTCCAAGCCCCAGGACTGGCCAAAAAAAAAAAAAAAGACCAAATTTAACACGTCTTTTAAGAATCCAGTTTTAAGTAGCATGTGGGTCTTATATCTTACCTCTCATTATGCCAGCCCTTTTGTAAAAAAAAAAAAAAAATCCATATTATCAACTATCTCCTTAGCCTTACCTAATCCTACCTTGAACTAGACAGTAAGTCTGAACAATTAAGAACAGCTTTCTAAATCTCATTCTTTAATATAAATCTACTAACACAATAGGAAGAAATGTCTGCTAAATATCCAATGAATGAGTCCATCTTGAAAAAATCACTATTGATTACCTATTCTAATCAAACCAAGCCAATGAGTATTACATATATTTTAAATACTTACCCAACTGCTTGGTCTCCTTCTACAGATTAAATATAAGCAATCAGCAGAAATGGAAAAGGCCAATTTTACTTCTGTGGTTGATACCCCGGAGATCATTCATGCCCAACAAGTCAAGAACCTTTCAAGCCAGGTAAGAACAGTGATCAGACTGTCTTTCATATGCCTCAATTATACTTAATAAAAGCATTTCTGTTAATACCTAAGGAGATTTGTTTTCAAGTCACAATTTCCCCCATTTGAACAGAAAAGCTTTACCCTTGATATAGGATTATGACAGAGTTGAGATTTCTGTTGAGATTTAATATATTAATGAAAGGCTAGGATTGGACTTCAGCGGTAAAGTACAAAGGCTTGGTTTGGTCTCAAGCACTAGAGGAAAAAATCTGAAAAATTATGAAGGGCGTGGATGGAAGCAGGAAGGAGAAACTGGGAGAGAGAGAGAGAAGGGATGACATTGTCCAAAAAGAAATTCATTACCTGACTTATGAAACTGAACCCTTCAGAACATCATCCTTATAATAATAATACATCGTATATATACTACAATATATAAAAGTTATTATATATTATACATATTATATATATTTCATATATAATTATGAAGGAATTTGAAGGTATTGAAAAACTCCCACATGGTACAATTCATCATTAAGACATCCATACTGTAACATGTAAATTCTCTTGCTATGTGTATGTGAGATAGCCAGGGAGGTCAGCACTCTTTGGGCTGCTAGAGCCTCAGAATGGCCTGGGAGGGCTTAGTAATGTGATTGTCTTGGGGCACTCTCTGGCTGGTGCTTCAAAACCTAATCTGTGGCTATGTTATTTCCTATGCAATTCAGACCAGTAGTTAAATGTGAATGATGGAGTAGCATATAAACAAAACTGTTTCTCAATAACTAAAGTGCAGCATATACCTGGTAACTTCTAAACTTGTTACTTGGGTGTTAAGGCAAGCAGTGCATGTTCACTCACAAATTCAGGGTATGATCATGGTCAAGTGTTTTAACACCAGAGCAATTCAGGGCCTTTCTTCTGCAAACACTTTCATTACGTGTTCCATGTGCAAACAGATTAGCCAGAGATCAAAATAATCTCTGTAAACTAACCTTGCAAACCAGTTGAGCAGTTTTTACTTCATCTTTAAAAAATAAAAATAAAAAACAAGAGAACTGCTTATTTTCATTTCCCAGGAAAATGAGGAATCTTTTTTCATATATGCTTGTGTAAATAAGAAAAGTCATTCCAGCGACTTTGCCTGGACCAAAACATCTGTTTCTGAATTGCCTATTCTCCCAGAACTTCTGTTTAATAACTGACTCCCAATTAGGTTTTTTACAAACTAGGAGAAAACTTTCATTGGCTGAAACTGTTTCACTGAGTAAAATCTTCAGTATTTAGCCTAGCTAGCATCCATGGCTCATGCCTGTAATCCTAGCTAAACAGGAGACTGAGATCTGAGAATCATAGTTGTAAGCCAGCCTGAGCAAGAAAGTCTATGAGATTCTTTATCTCCAATAAGCCACCAAAAAGCCAAAAGTAGAGCTGTGGCTCAAGCAGTAAAGTGCCAGTCTTCAGGAGAGAAAGAAAGAGAGAGAGAGAGAGAGAGAGAGAGAGAGAGAGAGAGAGAGAGAGAGAGAGAGAGAGAGAGAGAATACCCATGCCCTGAGTTCAAGAATACTACACACAAAAATGCATTTAAATATAATGCATATAATGCAACTTATAAAAAATGACTAGTCTCTTCCCTCCTAATTCCTATTTACCCAAACTTCCTTGAAAAGTAGGAGAAAGCCAAGCTAGAGAGAAAAGCAAAAGGACATGGTAACAAACAATTAAAAAAAAAACATAGCCGAGGCCCAGTAAGTGTTCTGCAGAGAATAATGACAGTCTAGGGGTGGCATTGGCTGTGTATATGTCCAGGAAACGAGCAGCCATTGTGAACGTTTCTTGCTTGTCAAAAGCTATTGTGATTTGGGAAAGCCTACAGAAACTTCTGGTTCAGATCAGTGTCTTGATCAGTGTGCTAGCCACAGTAGAGCCTCCTGTCCCATCAGGCAGGTTTCCACAGCTCCAGAGCCATAATCTGGAGACACATTCTGTGTCCATTCAGTTGATAGCCAGGGTCCTGAACGTGCTGACTTAAAGTTCAATGAACATCTCCCTGCCACCAGTGAGACTAGCTTTCAGAAGGACGCCAAGATAGCTAGCATTCCTACTTCTGTCCTCTTGTCTGGCTCCTGGCAATGATGGGTAGGGTAACTGCAGACACCTCCATCTCACTCCCAAACCTCCTTCCCGAATGCTGAGCCTCAGTTCCTGGAAAGAATAGGCAGGGCCCCAAGAAGGCTGTTTTTATAATTCTCTCATATTCTTAGTCGTTCAAGATGTAGAAAACCTTTCTCTACCTGAGCTGAAAGAACTATTTTAGGTTGTTGGCTCATATCTCTTTGATGGTCAGCCTCCTTAATTTCTTGGGATCTATTTTCAGAAAAAATACAAGGAAGATGCAGAGAAGTCCATGTCATACTATGAGACTGTTTTGGACACTCCCGAGATGCAAAGAGTCCGGGAGAACCAAAAGAACTTCAGCCTTGTAAGTTTTTTTTGGTGGGGTCAGGCAGACTAAAAGGGGGTGCCTTTGGACACATACACTTTGCACCCCACATCTATTTAGGGGCTGTTGTGTGGCCTTCTGCAACCTTACCCTTGCCTTCGGGAATGTGTACTTGGTTCTTGTCTGGGATCCCTTTATATTTCAGCCCCAAGTCTCAGCATGAAGACCATCTATTCCTTGGTGGGTGGCTGGCTTCCTGTCATGCAATATGAATTCTTATGCTTCCATCAATGGTGACATATCTTAAAGATGGCAAAATTATACTTTTTTAAAAAGACCAATTTTACACATTTCAAGGTTTTAAATTTAGCTTGTGTGGCTGGGGCTCTGTGAAGGCAGAACATGTGCTTGGCATGTGTGAGACACTGATTCAATCTCCAGCAACTCTCCTCACCACCCCCAACGATTAGCTTTCCCACAAAATGAAGAATTTCCCTTTGGCTCTCAGACTGTAATTATTGTGACATCAACTTTTTCTTAGTAAAAGATTTGACTTGCCTTTATACAATATAGAACAATTAAAATATATAAAACAATGTTGAAATTGTAACAAGATATTTATTACTCTTTCTTCATAGCTCCAATACCAGTGTGACCTTAAAAACAGTAAAGGAAAAATTACAGTTGTTCAAGACACGCCAGAAATACTGCGTGTTAAAGAAAATCAAAAGAATTTCAGCTCGGTATATTGATTGATTATTTTCAATTTAATGCTAACCTAATAATTCCATTCTCCTCTTTTTAAAAAGTACACTAGCCTCATATTGGCACAGGCCTTTAACATCTAACCTCCCCACTTAATTCTAGTGGCTATTTGTTCAAATTCCCCTTCTTTTTTCCCAAATCATCACTCCAGAGATCATTCAAAATAATAACTTATGTCTAACAAAATAACTTTTCTTCCTTTCTCAGTTTTATCTTAATCCTAGAACAATAATATCTGTTGTCTTATTCCAAGAAGATGGATTTCTTTTTGGCAGTGTTATTTCTTTTATTATCTCTACCCCAAGTAACTGACTGACATTGCATTTTCAATGTTTTTTGTGGTTGTTAATCAACATTGTTTCTTCTCATCCAGTATTAATATGCTATGATAATCCTAAAAGAAATCTCATCAGCATCTTTTTCCCATTGTATATTAATAAGATATGATAATCATAAGAGAAATCTCAAGATACAGAAAGTGATCGGTGGTTTAACGTATGGTTTGATGGAGAAGACATCAGATGATACTCAGGCTCTTGCCTGGGAACTATCTAATGTCTTTTGTTTTCACAGAAGCCCTGTGTACTAGGGGAATGTGTCCTAGTCTTTCCCCAGGAATGGTTTGGGTTTTCTTCTTCTGTGTAACACTGTCCTGATTCTGAATGTCTAGGTTTTATATAAGGAGGATGTCTCTCCAGGAACAGCAATTGGAAAGACACCTGAGATGATGAGAGTAAAGCAAACACAGGATCACATCAGTGCGGTAAGGCACCATGATTCACTCTCTGTATTTCTGCCTCCACTGGTAATTACTTGCAATGATCTGAGTTACACCCAAAATCTTTGTCACAAAAGCAGCTTGCATTCTCACAGAGACACCTGTGTACTGCCTCATCATATATTACCTGCGTCTCATACTCATAGTTCTGTGGAAGTTTTTCTTTCTGTCATCAATGGAAATGAAGCTTTTTTTTTTTTTTTTTTTTTTTTGGCCAGTCCTGGGCCTTGGACTCAGGGCCTGAGCACCTTCGCTGGCTTCTTCCCGCTCAAGGCTAGCACTCTGCCACCTGAGCCACAGCGCCCCTTGTTTTCCATATATGTGGTGCTGGGGAATCGAACCAAGAGCTTCATGTGTAGGAGGCAAGCACTCTTGCCACTAGGCCATATTCCCAGCCCGGAAATGAAGCTTTTGAGAAATTGGAATATGATAGTCAATGGATCAGTCTTCCTTGAGAGACATATGAATATATCTGTCCTAATCCAATGGACATTAGTGTATAGTAGTCCTCTCTTCTCCAGTTTGGCTTTCCATGTTTTCAGTTAGCACCCAATCTTGATCCAAAAATATTAAATGGAAAAGTTTATCAATACATAAGTTTTAAATTGTGTGCCATTCTGAGTACAGTGAATTAAATACCATGAAGTTTTATGGCTTCCTACTCTGTGACAGTTGGAACATGAATTATCCCTTTTTCCAGCATTGTCATACTGACTATGTCACCTCTGCTCACTGGCTGTCCCATTATAACATAACTGCCTCAGTTCTTTAGTATCTATCTTTTGCTTTTTGTTGTTGTTGTTGCTATGAGACCAGGACTTGAACCTGGTACACTTTGCTCATTGGTTAGCACTCCACCAACTGAACCATTCCTCCCACTCCAGTTCTGTAGTATTTGTATTCAAGTAGCTCCTTTTGGGGTTTTGGTTTTCTAAAGCAGGGTCTCACTGTGTAGTCCAAGCTACTATGGTAGGCTGGTCTGGAACTCATAATCCTCTGCCTCAGCCTTTCATGTGCTTGAACGACAGACATTGCCCAAATTGTCCTTGTTTTCTTTAAAAATGGCCCCAAAATGCAAGACAGTGATGTTGGCAGGTCACTTATACCAAAGAGAAGCTAAACATGGTGCTTCCATTAAGTGAATGTTCTCCATTTAAAGAAGAGGTTGCTAAAATGTATAGTAGAATGAATCTCCTATCCATGAAGTAGTAAAAAAAAAAAGGGGGGGTGTGGGGGGGAATCCTGGGTGCTGGTGGCTGATGCCTGTAATCAGGAGGCTAAGATCTGAGGATTGCGGCTCAAAGCCAGCCCAGGCAGGAAAGTCCACAAGACTCTTATCTCCAGTTAACCACCAGAAAAGTGGTGCTGTGGTTCAAATGATACAGCACTAGCCTTGAGCTGAAGAGCTCAGCAACAGTGCCCAGACCCTGAGTTCAAGCCCCACGACCAACCAAAAATGAAAGATATAGCCACAGTACATGTTAACTGCTAAGATGAAAAGGCAAGAAAATTTGCATATGCAAAAAATAGCAGGAATAAGTAACATAGGGTTGGTATTGTAGATAATTTTAGGCATCCACTAGACCACTGCATATAGAAAAGGTGAGGGACTACAGTCTAAGTAGGGGTCAGGCACCTCCTCGAAAGAGGCAAGGGGGGGATTAAGTATCTCTCCCCTGGCCCAATATCAGAATGTGGCCCTCTCCAAACTAAGTATAAAGCTGGTAGTATCTCAACTGTGATTTTTAAAACTGCAGAGGAGCTGGGATTTTGGCTCAGTGGCAGAATATATGCTTAGAATGCACCAGTACCTGGGTTCAATCCCTAGTATGATCCCCCACCTAAGTTAACCCAACTAAGCAATCACATGTTGTAAACAACAACAATTCATCATGTCATAATACCTTTCACTTTTCATTTAGGTGAAGTATAAAGAAGCAATTGGACAAGGAACTCCAATCCCTGACCTGCCTGAAGTGAAACGTGTCAAGGAGACCCAGAAGCACATTAGCTCGGTAATGGCCTTTGCTCTCAGTGTGTGTTTGAATTAATCTATGTAGGTCTTGAAGGGAATACTATTAATTGTAGAAGTAGATAGGAAACCTACCCAAGTCATATTAAGATCTCACTCCTTCTTCACTCTCAGTTTATATCCTAGATTCTTTTGAAGTTAGTTGTCCACTGATATGGGGAAAATAGCTTATGGCTACTATGCCACTTTGTATTACAAGTTCTTTCATTTTGTTCTGTTATTCATGGTCTGTTCTGATGTCTTGCTGGGTTAAAAGGTAGAAAATAACTCTGTTACCAAAATGAGAGATTTTTTAATGACTCGTAAATGGTTCCTGACAAAACAAAGAAGTTACATTTAGCTTGTCACCCAGTCTAGGATGCAAACCTATTTCTGATGTAAATCTGTAGGTTATTGTGTTGTTCACCACTCCCATGCACTAGTGCCCCATACAAATCCATTCATCCAGGCTGAAAGTCTAACGTTAAGAGGGATGAAATGAAGTAAGAGGCCAAGAAAGTAAAGGTTCTCTACTTTATCTAGCTACATAGATAGATATCTATCTATATCCATAGATATCTGAATATACATAGATATCTATCTATATATATAGATAGATGTATTGTATATATATTCTATATGCTGAAATTCTTAATAACTGTAGAATAGAGTTACCACATGACTAGGAAATTATAAAAACAAGCAAGTCATTCTGTGAGTAACAATCTGCAGATATATTTTAGGGATGCACTAAGTACTGGCTACAGAAAATTTGCCAGGTGGCTCACGCCACCTAGCTACTCAGGAGACTGAGACCTGAGGATTACTATTTGAAGCCAGCCCAGGCAGGAAAGTTCATGAGACTCTTATCTCCAATAAACCACCAGAAAACCAGAAGTGGTGCTGTGGCTCAAAGTAGTAGATTGCTAGCCTTGAGCTGAAGAGCTCAGGGACAGTGCCCAGGCCCAAAGTTCAAGCCCCATGACCAATCAAAAACAAAAACAAGAAAGAAAGAGAGCAAGGGCAAGAGCAAGAGCGAGAGCAAGGAAGAAAGGAAGGAAGGAAAGAAGGAAGGGAGGGAGGGAAGGAGGGAGGGAGGAAGGGAGGGAGGGAGGGAGGGAGGGAGGGAGGGAGGGAGGGAGAGAGGGAGGGAGGGAGGGAGGAAAGGAAAGGAAAATTCAAACTTTGTACTTAGTTTTCAAGTTTGTAAAATTACTATTTTGAAGAGAACAAACACATATGGGTTTTGTTTCCCTTAGTTCTTGAGTATCATATTTGACAGCTGTATCCGTTGTTTCTATGAGACTCACCATATGGCCCAGATAGCTGTAATCTAAAGGATTTATAGTTATTTTGCCTTCTGGGGCATTCTAATTATTTCCTACAGGTTATGTACAAGGAAAATTTGGGAACAGGCATTCCAACCACTGTCACTCCAGAGATTGAAAGAGTCAAACGCAATCAAGAGAACTTTAGCTCGGTATTTACAAATATATCAAATAAAGTTTATTCCCCATTTTAAAAAAACTACCAGAATAATATATCATCCTTTTTAATAAGTAACCTCTTAACAACAGATTCTGTGTGTCTGTGTGCATCATCACCTGACCCAAACCACCTGGATTAATACAAAATGGCCCACTCTGCTGACTAGTTTGAGTGCTTAGGTCTGAAATACTTAAATTCTTCAGCATACTCACCTGTGACTCCATTATGTTGTCCATTACACTTTCCATTCAAGAATTAGCATTGTAGAGTTCATCCTTAAAAATCCTGAAGTCCAAATTCTTACTAAATATTACTTACAAAAACCCTTTTCACCCAGCATTCTCCCTTCCTCAAGCTTTTGTGCTTGTTTTGAATGTCTTCTGGGTACTTCCTTGTATCTCATAGGTTTTATACAAAGAAAACTTGGGGACAGGAACCCCTACAATTATCACTCCAGAGATTGAGAGAGTCAAACGCAATCAAGAGAACTTTAGCTCGGTATTTCTTAGAGTGAAAAACAAGTTTTTTTTTAATCCTTTAATTCTTGTTAAAGTAATATCTTAACACATAAAATTACTAAACTCAAATAATGAATGAGATCAAGCATTTCCTAAGTTTTCAACTCAAATCTAATTTAGCATTTACTTTTGTATTGGTATGAAATTTTAACTATATTTTTCTAAAATGTAGATATTTTATCACTTTCCTTAACTCATGAAACTATTTTCTTCCTCCACTTCTTCTATAATAATAGGTGTTTTTAACTGGTGTGGCACAAGTCAAAAGTAAAATCTGTAACACCTGTTTCAAAAGAACAATACTAATCAGAATTTTATTTGTATTTATTGTGGATGTTTGATATATTCTTTGTGTTTACAGCTATCCTTAAAAGATTACAATGATTAAACATTTTCATTCAAAGACAATACAGTAACTCAGAAATATAGATATGCTTTTCTGGATTACTTTTGTATATCATGCAAGATATAAGTGAGTTTTCCTTTGTATATATTCAGGATCATTGAAAATTAAGCTAATATTTAGCTTTTAATACCATAAGTTCAGTTCCCCAAGAGTCGCCCTTTTTTTCTAATTTAGTGTTACCAAAAACTAATCATAAAATATTAATTTAGTTAGCTTAAATTCTATTTGATAATACCCAACAGGTGCATCTGAGATATGGCATTTATAAATCAAGAAACTGTGTATTCATTAATGCCACTCAGACACATTGAACTGTGTAAATGTCCAAATTGTACTATTTCTAAAACATATTTATATCATTGCAAAAACAAGTATGTTTAGAGACTTTTTAAGATCAACTATATGTAAAAGATGCATCTAGATTGATTTGATTGTTGATTTTATACACAGATATTGTACAAAGAGAACTTGAGCAAGGGGACCCCCCTGCCAGTCACTCCTGAGATGGAGCGAGTCAAACGCAATCAAGAAAACTTTAGCTCGGTATTTGGGACAAAGTTCCTTTAACTACACATTAATTTCTATACAACAAAACTTCCCTTTATAATAATTTAACAAATTCTTTAAAAAAAAAACAAAAACCTCACCAAATCAATACTGGTTTCTGGATCTTTTACTTACCATTTGAATCTAATGCTTCATGCTTTCTATAATAGTCCCTAATAGTCACTTAAAATGTTCCATGGGTTCCTTTCCTTTCACTCTTATGTTACTGCTGGCACTTTTGAAGCTAACTGATTTCCAAAAACAACCCAAACACGTAAGTTTTTACTTAGTTGGAACTCTTAGCTTATGTCTCTGGGTTAGTGCACACTGAACCAGAAACCACATGGAAGAATGATGGCTTTTGCTTTGGAACAATAATGACCTTGACATAGAGCCTATCTAGATAAATATCACCTAGAAAGAAAATTGCTCAGTACTGGAACCAAAAGCATTAGACCATTTCATGAATAGTTATCTAGGCCTTCTGATTTGTCTTAAGGAGAGGAATTTTTTTTGAGGCAGGATCTCACTAGCCCAAGTAATACTCATCCTAGCAAATAAGCCTCTTCCTTTTACTTTCCAAATGCAGGGTTTATAGGTATATACCACTGTGCATGGACTTGAGTTCTTAAAAATATACAGAGAAGCCAGGCACCAGTTGCTCTTGCCTATAATCCTAGCTACTCAGGATGCTGAGCTCTGAGGATTGAGGTTCAAAGCCAACCTGGGCAAATAAGTACATGAGATTCTTATCTCCAATAAACTGCCAAAAAGCTGGAAGTGGAAGAGCACTAGCTTTGAGTAAAAAAAAGCCCCAGTGACATTGCCCATGACCTGAGATCAAGTCCCAGGACTGGCACAAAGAAAGTATATATTATCTATATTTCCATATAGATAAATATAGATCACACTATGCATTTATTCATATTTTCTCTTTCTTAATTGCTATTCCAAATAGACTGTTACTTTTATATAAGGTTCACCTATGTGAACCTATGCCAGTGATGTAGACGCAAATGTCTATAAGAAAATTTAACTAGATCTGTTTCTGCAAGTAGAGGATTAATACAAAATGTCTTTAATTTTCACTTTGACTATTTTCTAGAAGTTTGATCCTTTGACATAATTAAATCAGTAACCTACCTTTTTAAAAATTACTATTTACTAACAACTCATGACCTTTCAATTTTGTCAAACTTTCAATGTACTTTAATATGTCTTTTGAAGTATTTCATTTTGTTTTTCCTCCTGAGGTTTCAATATCATTCCTTCATTTCTTTAAATGATTGTATCATATTTCATTACACTTAAGTTATTTTCATTACAGTAGTACATTCTTGTGTGAATTCCATTTGAAACTAGTAATTCTGGAATTTGTTTTGAAAGTAACCATTCATGTTAAGTTGTACAAAGGTTTCACTAGGTGAAAATGTCCTTTGGTACCAATCATTGAGGGTAACCCCACATATTAAGTCACCAACTTTCAGAGTATCTGTATAGCTTAAACAGAGACCAATTTTGCCAAAGTGCATAGATTTGGTCTGTAGTTTAAAATGTTGGTTAGACTGTAAGACAAACATTCTATGTAAGAAAAATATTTGTTGCTCTAATTTAAAAAGACTTGATTGCTGTATACTGAAAAGAAACTATATAAGACATGGATGCCTGTTGTATACTGAATAGAAAATGTGTAAGACATGGAAGTTTTCTATTCTTATAAGAGTACTTTACCAACTCTTATAATAAAATTACTTATATTGTTCTCTATTTCCTGACAGAGGAAATAAACATGTCTTTGTCTGGGGTAAAGAGTTGAACATCAAATGCCCTGGTCCCTCAGTGTGCACTCTCCTGGCCTGCTGCACAGAACAGTGGACCTGCGAATTTACCTTTCCTATTTCATGTGTGCTGTCTCATTGCAGCTTCCCTATGTGTTTTTGTTTTCTGTTTCTTCTGGATGCTTTCTTGTGTCATACAGGTGTTGTATAAAGAGAACCTCGGCAAAGGGATTCCAATCCCCATCACTCCAGAGATGGAGAGAGTCAAACACAATCAAGAAAACTTTAGTTCGGTATTTAAAATAAATCCCTTTAACTATTTTTAAAATGGTTTTTTTTAAAAAAAAGAGTAATGGCTAGATTTTTAATAATCTAATCAACTTATCCCAATAAAAACTTGGACTCATTTTGTTCCCAACTTAATACTGCCATTTTCTACAAACCAGTCATCCCGCCTCTGCTAAACCTTATCTAATTGTTTGACTTATTATGTAAAATATGTCCAGTATGCTAGTCCAACTTTGAAAGACATAACATTCTCAGTGTGTAAACATCAATGTCTTACCGTGGCAAATTTGATCGGAACAGGAGCTTTAAAGAGTTCTGGGAAGATCTATTGGCCTCATTTCCTATCCTAACCTGCTCTTGTCTCCATTGGTACTTGTATAAATATTTTAAAGTTTCTCTTTTTAGTATCATGTCTTTTCTAATTTCCTTAAAAAGAATTTTCCTAACATGTTTACCTAAACTAAAAATTCATTATTTTGACTTGTTTTAGAAGTCAACAAAAGGCTTGTGTATGTTATCTTCCTATTTAGATCTATAAAACCCAAACATCCCTATGTGGTTTATTAATAGCATTTCCAAATCAAAAATAACTTCCTTGGTTTTCTGTCTCTTTTCTGTTTCTGTTCCTCCCTTCCCCAATACCAAGATGAGGATGACTAGTTTCTCCCTTTCCTGGTGTTCGTTGCTCAGTTCCGTACAGATTAGATCAATCAAGAAAAATAACAGAACTTTCTTTCTGCATTTCTTAGTTTTTGCTGTTCTTTCCTGCATTCCTTTGTCTTTAACCTTATACAGGTTGAACCTAAAAGCTTCTACGATTTCCTTTCTCTAACTCACTCTCTTCCTCCACCCTTCCACTCCTAATCACTGTAAAGATGAGGATCCCAGTGATTGACTTCTTTTGTTCTGAGTGCTTACTTTCTGTACAGGTGCTGTACAAAGAAAACCTGGGGACAGGAATTCCGATCCCTGTCACTCCTGAGATGGAGAGAGTCAAACACAATCAAGAAAACCTTAGCTCGGTATTTTGGAAACAAAGGGGGAGGAAGATACCATTTGATTTCATAATTAAATGGATAACCTTACTATTATACTTCAAAACCCTCTTCCCTTCCTTTGCTTCTAATGTATCTTATTTTGCAAAAAGACATCCTTTCCTTTCTGTAATATAGTTAATTTTGGCACTTTACTTCATATTTTTAAAAAATAAAATAACAAAAAAGAAATAACAAATGATTTAGTTTGTGTGGGTGATGAGACAGAGTTCTAACCTCTGAAATCTCTGTGTTGCTTAGGAGTCAACCTACTCAAAGAAACAAACAAATAAACAAAAAGTATGGATAACTCTTATCTGCTTTCCCCCTCCCAGCAGCTGTGGTTCTTGCTTCCTGGCGGGTGCAGATTATCCAACCAAATAACAGCTATCACTAAAGTAGTACATAGCAT
The DNA here is from genome assembly GCF_023159225.1 of Perognathus longimembris pacificus. Lineage (NCBI taxonomy): Eukaryota > Metazoa > Chordata > Mammalia > Rodentia > Heteromyidae > Perognathus > Perognathus longimembris. The sequence goes on from NC_063164.1 coordinate 68,924,539, forward strand.
CTTGTGTAACTGCTGACTCCCTGGACTACTCTTGTGTTTGACCTCACACTTCAAACTTCATAGCAAAATGCAATATCACTTACGGTCTCTCTCTGATGCTTTCTCATCATGCAGGTGCTATACAAAGAAAACCTGGGCAAGGGAACCCCATTACCTCTCACTCCAGAGATGGAGAGAGTCAAACACAATCAAGAAAACATTAGCTCGGTATTCTGGAAAAAAAGATGAAAGAATGTGTTTTTTTAAAAAAATAATTTTAAAACACTATTTTAATGATTTAAAATAATACATATTAATCCTACTTTTTAAAAGACAAATTTAAATTTCATGAATTCCTTGACCACATTTGTCTTTCCTGTAGGGCTGTTCTCTAACCTTAACTCTTGTAATAACAAAATTGTTTTAATATGTAACAAAGTTTTAATATCAGGAAGTAACAGATTTTGCTATAAAACATTCTCTTACTCATCTCTCTTCAAGCTTAACTCTCCACTACTCTCAAGGTCTCTTTGTTTTCCATGCAAAATTTGGAGTGAGCTTGGTTGGTATAGAAAGTATGATGGACTCTTTCTTGAGTATTAGAATCATGATGTCATATTGATGACTTTGGGTTCTAATTTACAGTACAGTGTCAGGTTTTTCTGCTGGCATTGTAGTACTGAGGATTAAACTCAGCACTTACTACTGAACTAAATCATAAGCCCTACCCTTTGAGAGTTAGACAAAGAAACCTTGGGAGAAATAACTCCTGTCCTCTCCTTCATGGATAATGACATCAATTCTGATCCAGTAGTGTTTTCGGCAATTGTGAATTTAAAAACCAGAGTGTCACAGAAAGGTTTTTTGTATTATCCTTTTGTCTGTATCATGGTCTTTGAATGCTAATAGTAAACCAAGTCTTGTAAACTTGTACTTTATGCTACTATGTATATGGGTATATGAATTACCAGAGGGCTGGGGTTCGTGTCAGCATTACATGTGTAGGCTTCTCCAGACCTGAGTCCAGTGTTTGTAAGACATAAGAGTGAAGCAGAGGCATCTGGAGCTTTGTTAAAGCCTGCTAGACTGCTAGGTCTGACCCCGTTTCTCCTTTAGTAGCTGTGGCCTAAGACCAGAGAATTTGTATTTCTAAGTTCTCAAGTGATCCTGACCAAGGCTTTCCAGGACTCTGCTTTGAGACCCACTGCTACAATAGAGTTCTTCTTGTTGAATGCCATTTTCCAAACCTGCCAGGTTTCCCTGAATGAAAATGGAGGGAGGCATCGAGGTCAAGATTTTACCAAGATGCAGTGCTGTGTTTTCTATGGTTTACCATAGGGATGTGACTGCTGAAAGCATTTGTTTTTTACCATAATGTGCCAAATAAATTGAAGAGAGAGTGTACAAGAAATAGAAAGAAAAAGAACCCCTTTGCCTTCTCTGAGGGCCTACAATTTTACTGACATATCTATGAGACTCTATGAGAGTAATGAGTTGCTGTATTGGAGCCCCTTCACCCTCAGGAATACCTGTTCAGTTGATCATTTGAGGGACTGACATTTGTATACTAAGCAGTAAATTTGCTCTTTCTGGAAACAGTGCAGATCTCCCTTGAAATCTGTAAAATCTCAGGGTAGGTAGGGCTCTACCTTATAAACAAGTATGTTACTGTAACTACAATGAAGTTTCTTGAGAAACTTACAGTCTTCATCTAACCTTATTTGCCTAGATGATATAGCATCCTAAGTCTCATAAAAATTCTGTTCCATTTCTTGTTTTGGTAACTATAATCCCTTTTTCTTTTTTCTTTTGGGCTTATTGGATCCATTGGACTCGCTTAGGTTTTGTACAAAGAAAATGTGGGGAAAGCCACCCCCACCCCTGTCACTCCAGAGATGCAGAGAGTCAAACGCAATCAAGAAAACATTAGCTCGGTATTGTCTTCAGAAACCAAAGTGTTTTTTTATAGTAACCCGTGCAGTTTGGCCTGCTCCTAACCCCATTCAAGGTTTAAAGATTCCATTACATTTGAATCTCCTCTAAAAATAATATTACATTTATTGTTGGCATTAATGCTTTCTTCTTGAGAGCTGCTCTCACTAATAGTAATAGATTAAACCTAGTATTTCCCTTCCCCTGACTGCGTTATATTTAATAGTGAATATTGCTTCCTAGTGACTTTCTGGTACAACTTTATATCTCACAGGTGCTATACAAAGAGAATATGGGGAAAGCAACCCCAACACCTTTTACTCCTGAGATGGAAAGAGTCAAACGCAATCAAGAAAACTTTAGCTCGGTATTTCAGAGAGGAAAAAAAACTTATTAAAATTTTAACAAGCTTGGCCATTATGGCTATACCACTAATTTATCTCACAGTGTTTCAAAACTTATTATCTTTTAAAATTTCTCCTTGGCCATTTAAAAACCAATCCCACTCGCTCACACTCATTTTACTTCTTGTCCATTGCTTTCTGTTATAACATTTTAATGCCTTTCACTTTTGAGGTGTTTCTTACAGTGTGATGTAATTGAGCCTTAACACCAGCTAAATGACTTTTTCGGAACTAGTTTGTCTGCTCTCTGATGTCTGGATGCTTTCTTGGCTCCCTTAGGTATTGTACAAAGAGAATATGAGAAAAGCAACTCCGACACCTGTTACTCCAGAGATGGAGAGAGCTAAGCGCAACCAAGAAAACATTAGCTCGGTATTTTCTAGGACTAGAATGGAGTAGTGCAACAACTTGGAAAATAACATTTTAACATTATGAAAATACACCTTTCTCATTCAACTGAAAATCCACACTAAAATTTAAAAAGATAAATGCAACATCTTGGAAAATAACATTTTAACACCTATAAAAATGTACAGTTCTTCACTTGAAAAATCTACACTAAAATTAACAAAACTGTGCTTTTCAATTCCAAACAACCATACTAAACATAATTGCCAATGGTTTTCCTCCTCATTAAGGTAGTTTTTCATAACCCACTATAACAAACTGATCCTCTTACCTCCAGTTTCCTGCTCTCTGCTACTTTTAAAGTATTTTATGAAATGGCTAATACTCAGAAATGGACATCTTCTTTGACTTTGACATTTTGGGGTTTTGTCTCTAGAGGACTTTTATTTCTGTGTTATCATACTGGTTGTGAATTAAGGACATTATTCATCTTAAGGGATGGATTGTTCAGATTCCCTTCACTGTCATTTTCTGAAAATACCACAGAATATGCTGGTACAAATGCATCAATTCCTAACAAGCTCAAGAGGCTACTTTTCCAAAGTTAAACTGTGTCCTTTCCCTTCTCCTTTGAAAATGAATGTTTCATTTTCAAAGTCAAACACTTTCCTTGTCTTCTGATGTGAAACCTACCTGTCCTCATGTAGTCATCTAAATCCACTGTTGGTTCCTCTTGCTGAAGAAGTCTTGCTGAGTCCAGTCAGATGACTCAAGCTTTCTCCCTCTGCTTCCTTCATCTCCATCTATGAAAACACTTTGAGGTTTAAGAATGAAGCCAGCCATCTCTATGACCTATACTCATCCATGCTCTCTCCTCCATAGGTTCTTTACTCTGACAGCTTCCGGAAACAAATACAAGGCAAAGCTGCCTATGTTTTGGATACTCCAGAGATGAGACGGGTGAGGGAAACCCAACGGCACATCTCAACGGTGAGTCAGTGATCCTTCAGGTTTGTTTGGTGGCCTGTTGGAAAAAGAAAAATGATGATCTCATACTCTAATAAGGGAAATTTTTATGGTATTTCAGGTGAAATATCATGAAGACTTTGAGAAACACAAGGGTTGCTTCACACCAGTGGTGACAGATCCTATTACTGAACGAGTAAAGAAGAATACACAGGACTTCAGTGACATTAACTACCGAGGTATTCAGAGGAAAGTTGTAGAAATGGAACAAAAACGGAATGATCAAGATCATGAGACTATTACAGGTAATTAAAAACAAAAGTGACATAACTATATCTAATTAAAGTACAAAGAACCCCAATCTGGTCATTTTCTTGGCAGTACTGGGCTTAGAACTCAAGGTTTTGCACTTTTCAGGTGGGCTCGCCACTAACTCAGCCATGGCTCCAATCCTTTGTACATCATTTTATAAATAAAGTCTTTTATTCCCATAAAATATTCCTATTTACACTACCTGCATAGTTTGGATAATGGTGTGCACCACTATACCCAGCTTTTCACTGACTTAGATGTGGTCCTAATACATTCTTGGCTCAGGCCACCATCATCCAGATCTCATCCACCTGCTTGGCTACCCAATCTGTCTTCATGAGTTATGATAGAAAAGTCCCTATTATCTCCCTGTGCAGAGCTGAGGTTTCTACATTTCTTTGTTCCCTGAGAAAAAGAAATTAAGATGAACAAGAGTGAGTCAGTTATTCCTATGAGGGAGACCATAGAGTCCATGTTTCTTTGGGTCTGGCTCACTTAGTATAATTTTTTTCCAAGTCCTTCCATTTCCTTACGAATGGGGCAATGCCATTCTTTCTGATAGAGGCATAAAATTCCATTGTGTATATGTACCACATTTTCCTGATCCATTCGTCTACTGAGGGGCATCTGGGTTGGTTCCATATTTTAGCTATGACAAATTGTGCTGCAATGAACATTGTTGTGCTGGTGGCTTTAGTGTGTTCTTGTTTGTGGTCTTTTGGGTAGATGCCCAAAAGTGGGGCTGCTGGGTCATAGGGGAGCTCTATGTTTAGCCTTCTGAGAAATGTCCATACCTCTTGTCAGAGTAGCTGAACCAGTTTACATTCCCACCAACAGTGAAGTAGGGTTCCCTTTTGGCCACATCCCCTCCAACATTTATTATTGTTAGTTTTCTTGACAGGAAATAATTAGCACAGGTTTAGGCTAGTCACAGCAGAGGATCACAAGAGCCTAATAGCTATGCCCCTATGAATGCATAAGATAATGCTAAGTGAAATGAACTCCATGTTATGGAAATGACTGTTATATCACTGTTGTTATTACTTTCAACATGCAATGTGAAACTGTAGCTTCGACTGTTGATGATCCTCTTGTATCCCCTTCCTGTGGTTGTACCTGCACTATCACTGTATCTTATCTGAGTACACTGGAAACTGTATATACTGGTATTAGATCTAGGAAAGTGAAAGGAAATACCAAAATTGAGAGACACAGGATAAAAAGACAAATGACTACAAAAACAATACTTGCAAAAGTGTTTGGTGGGGCTGGGGATATAGCCTAGTGGCAAGAGTGCCTGCCTCGGATACATGAGGCCCTAGGTTCGATTCCCCAGCACCACATATACAGAAAACGGCCAGAAGCGGCGCTGTGGCTCAAGTGGCAGAGTGCTAGCCTTGAGCGGGAAGAAGCCAGGGACAGTGCTCAGGCCCTGAGTCCAAGGCCCAGGACTGGCCAAAAAAAAAAAAAAAGTGTTTGGTGTAAACCAACTGAACAACTCATGGAGGGAGAGGGAAAGAAGGAGGGGGGACGGGGGAGGGGGGAATGAGGGAGGAGGTAACAAACAGTACAAGAAATGTATCCAATGCCTAACGTATGAAACTGTAACCTCTCTGTACATCACTTTGACAATAAATAAGAAAATAAAGGGGGTGGGGATATAGCCTAGTGGCAAGAGTGCCTGCCTCAGATACACGAGGCCCTAGGTTCGATTCCCCAGCACCACATATACAGAAAACGGCCAGAAGCGGCGCTGTGGCTCAAGTGGCAGAGTGCTAGCCTTGAGCGGGAAGAAGCCAGGGACAGTGCTCAGGCCCTGAGTCCAAGGCCCAGGACTGGCCAAAAAAAAAAAAGAAGAAAAAGAAGCATAAAAAAAGAGTGACTCAGTCCTCCTGCTCTTTATGTTCATGGCTAATTTTGAAATTACTGAAAGTGCGAGAGCACCTGTTTTGATCACAGGTTTTCCTTTCAGGCTTACGTGTCTGGCGTACAAATCCTGGCTCAGTTTTTGACTATGACCCCGCAGAAGACAATATTCAGTCCCGAAGCTTACGCATGATCAATGGTATGTTATGCCATATGAGGTTTACATCACAAATTTCACCATTTGCTGGGCTCAATAACTTTTAGATACTGAAATTTCTCCCCTCTAGTTTTTAGTCTTTGGAATTACCCACTGAGAATGGGTAAAACTAGTCAAATTCAAATTACAAAACTAGTCAAATTCAAGTTAGATTCACTGCCTTAGTTCATGTCTCCTTCAGGCCTCATCATTATCTTTTGTATGTTTGTCTTTTTGCTAGTTTTGGGGCTTGGACTCAGGGCTTTAGCACTGTCCCTGGCTTCTTTTTGCTCAAGGATAGCACTCTACCTCTTGAGCCACAGCGCCACTTCGAGCCTTTTCTGTTTATGTGGTGCAGAGGAATTGAATGCAGGCCTTCATGAATGCTAGGCAAGCACTCTATTGCTAAGCTGCATTCCCAGCCCTGTAGGATATATATATCCTACAGGGATATTAAAATATATATAAAAATTTAGAAATGATAACAATACTTTTGCAGAGAGCAGATGATGAATTTTTCCTGTTGTTCTCTTATGTCAAGAAAGAGTCAGCAAAATAGTGGCATATCTTCATACTTTCTGTTCATGTTAAGAAGTAGAATCCAAAACATAGGCATTACCAGAATTGTAAACTGGTAACCCCTCTGTACAACACCTTAATAACACCAATAAAATCATATGTAAAAATAAAGTAGCATCTGTATTACCATTCCTGACAGGATTAATCTTCTAGTCCACTGATGAAGAGATCAGTGAATCCTGGTTATGTCCTGACATGATTAATTTTAAAGGTCTGTCCCCAATATGTGGGCACACAGAGCATCTAAATCAACCAAGAAGTTAGGGAGACATTGAAGTTGGATTCTAATTGTGATTAATATCTACTTCAGTGAGCCAGAAAAATGGACAAGGTGGTAGGAAGAGTAGTTAGATAAGGACAGATTCACAGATTTGAAACCTAGCTGTCACATGCCCTTTGGACATGTACTTACATTCTCATCTGTAAAACATAGATGGCAACTATACATCCATAACATTATGGAAAACCACACAGCAAAATAAATAAATAACAACTGAGATGCAATTACTACCACAAAATTTTCAACTCTGCTACATCTTTCCCAGCCCAAGCTCAGCGCCGGAGCCGGGAGCAGTCTCGATCTGCCAGTGCACTGAGCATCAGTGGGGGCGAAGAGAAGTCCGAGCACTCAGACACTGCCGACCACCACCTTTCCACCTACAGTGACGGAGGAGCCTTCTTCTCTGCAACCTCAACAGGTACAAGCAGCTGCTGCTGAAAGCCACCACAGCCAGGCTGCTCTCTTTTTCTAATAATCAAAGGCTAGGACTGAGGAAACTTACACAAAGTTGGAGGATTCATGTTCATCTACTTATTCGATCCCTCTTGGAAAGAATAATATTAGCCATCCACCTGTGGCTCATGCCTGTAATCCTAGCTACTTAAGAGACTGAGATCTGAAAATTGCAGTTCAAAGCAGGCCCAGGCAAGAAAGTCCATGAGATTGTTATGTTCAACTAGCAATCAAAAAACCAAAGTGGAGCTGTGGCTCAAAAGTGGTAGAACACTACTAGCCTTGAGCAAAAAAAGCTCAAGGACAGTGCCCAGGCCCTGAGTTCAAGTCCCATGACTGCCCAAAATAAAATAAAACAGAAAAGACAATACTCAGTTGCTAAACATAGATTCAATGTCTAGCCCTCTTCTTCTGATAACTTTTCCCCCTTCATTTGTAGCATACAAACATGTGAAAACCACAGAGCTCCCCCAACAACGATCATCTTCAGTTGCTACTCAACAGACCACATTATCTTCTATCCCATCTCATCCATCTACTGCCGGAGTAAGTGACAACCTATTCAAATCACTTGTTTGTTGATGCATTCTGTTATTTGTTTTCTTTGAAACAAGACATTCTATTTCAGAAAGCTTTTGGTGTGTATTTCCCATTAGTGGCCAGTAACAAAAAATCTCACTACACACACCCAAATTAAAAGCAAGCATTGTTCAGTGTGGGTGTGAGTGGAGTGGGGGGGGCATCAACTTTGGCTCACTGATTTTTACAAACTATCTTAAAACATTTACTGCTTGGGCTGGGCACTGTCCGTTTAAACATGTAATTACTTAAGGGGCTAAGTAAGATTGGAAGGATTGTAGTTCAAGGACAACTTGAGTAAAAGAGATTTTAAGACCTATTCTCAGTGGAGAGCTGAATGTAGTAGTCTTGGCTGGTGATATCCTGGCTACAATGGGAATAGGCAGATTTCAGCCTAGTCACTTACCTAGGCAGGAAGCAAAACCCCATCTCAAAAATTACCAGCATAAACAAGACATGGCTCAGCACTAGAGTACCTTCCTAGTCAGGTCCAGGCCCTGAATCCAAACCCTGGTATCCCATACATACACTTTCTGCTTATGCTTGAAATCATATTTCAAAGGTGTATGTATACTTGTGTAAGTGTGCACACATGCATGAATACACACACATATATAGTGAAAGGTCAGCCAACTATGTTAAAGATTTCACAAGGCTTCATTAAAATTCCTTTTAAAACAATCTCAATGACACAAAAGCAAAATGCTTTAGGACTTAAAAGCATTCATATAAACATACTAGTACATAAAAGAACTAAGTATGAATAAAATTAAATTTAAAAAAGAACTAAGTGCGTATTTCGACACATTATATTTGAGAGTGTTACAAATTTGTCATTTCTTCTGAGAGAATAAAATTAGATAATAAAATTCTCAATGGGAATTTTTAAAATTAGACATGCTAATCTTACAATTTATTTGAAGTAAATAAGAATAGCAAAGCAAATTCTAAAAGTAACTTAAACCATAACAGAGGATTCTTTTAAATAAATATGAATGAGATGCAGACATGGATACAAAAATACATAATCCAGAAATAATCTTGTCTGTTTTGTTTTTTTCCAGGCCTCAGGGACTCAGAGCCTGAGCACTATCCCTGGCTTCTTTTTGCTCAAGGCTAGCACTCTACCACTTGAGCCACAGTGCCACATCTGGCTTTTTTTCTATGTATGTGGTGCTGAGGAATCGAACCCAGGCTTCATGCATGCAAGGCAAGCACTCTACCACTAGGTCATATCCCCAGCCCCCAGAAATAATCTTGAAAAGGTGGCTGAGGCAAGAAAATCATAAAGGCTAGCTGGACTACCACAGAAAAGCCTTTTGTTGGAAAAAGAAATCATCAGCAGTAAGGGGATGAGTTCTTCACAATTTTGAGACAAATTAGTATCTGCTTAGCAAAAACAATGAAAATAAATTACTCACCTGAAAGTATATTTCAATAACAGCTCTACCAAAGATCTAAAGGGGAAAAAAAAACAGGTCTGTAAAAACACCACGGAAGGGCTGGGAGTATGCCCTAGTGGTAGAGTGATTGCCTTGCATACATGAAGGCCTGGGCTCAATTCCTCAGCACCAAATATGTATAGAAAAAGCCAGAAGTGGCACGGTGGCTCAAGTGGTAGAGTGCTAGCCTTGAGCAAAAAGAAGCCCGGGACAGTGCTCAGGCCCTGAGTCCAAGCCCAAGGACTGGCAAAACACACATACACACCAGAAAGAGTGCTGAGGTTAAATGTGCTAGAGCACTAATGAAAGAGCTCAGTACAGCACCTACTCCATTAGTTCAAGCCCCATGACCAAGTGAAAAAAAAAAAAAAGCTATAAGTGGAGCTGTGGCTCAAGTGGTAGAGTGCCAGCTTCAAGCCCAAAAGACCAAGTACAAGCACAATGCCCTGTGTTCAAGCCCCAGAACTGGCACAAAATTAAGCATTCCAATCAGCAAAGACCTTTAAAAAAATACGCAGACATCAGAAGAAAAGTTGGTTGAGAACATTAGGAGGAAGCCTTACTGAACTGTTTTCAAAAGCTGTTAAGTATGATGACTGCTGGACTTAACTATAAAAAGAAACATAATTTTCTTTTTGTTCTGTTAGTCTTTGGGAGTATAAAGGGAAGCATAGAAATGGAAGGACAAGGGGTGAATGCAGCAATAGTACTCACTGGACTATCCAACTTATTGGTGCAGATGGGAGGGAAAAACTGAGTTTGCCCAAAACCAATGTATTCTTTACCTGACTTATGTAACTGTAACCTCTTTGTACATCACCTTTTAAATAACAACTTTTTAAAAGAAACATAGGAGCCAGGTGCCAGTGGCTCACACCTGTAATCCTAGCTACTCATAAGGCTAAGATCTCAGGATCGCAGATCAAAGCAAGCTGGGCAAGAAAATCCAAGAGACTCTTATCTACAATAAACCACCAGAAAACCAGAAGTGACACTGTGGCTCAGAGTGGCAGAGTGCTAGCATTGAACTGAAGAGCTCGAGGACAGTGCCCAGGCTGAGTTCAAGCCCCATGACAAGGAAAGGGAGGGAGGGAGGGAGGGAGGGAGGAAGGGAGGGAGGGAGGGAGGGAGGAAGGGAGGGAGGGAGGGAGGGAGGAAAAGGAAGAAGAGGAAGGAAGGAAAGGAAAGAAAGAAGGATCCAGCTCAGGAGGCTAAGATCTGAGCTCAAAGCAAGAAAACCCCCAAGACTCTTATCTCCAATTAACCACCAGAAACTGGAAGTGGCGCTGTAGTTCAAAGTGGTAGAGCGCTAGCACTAGTGGTAGAGTAAAAGAGCTCAGGGACAGTACCCAGGCCCTGAGATTGAGTCCCATGACCACCATCAACAAAATGGCCCCAAATGATTAATAATGCAAATGAAGTGTCATACATAAACGTTAATACACTTTTTATCATCATAAGTTGTACAAAGGAGCATCGTTATATTTCTATAGATATGTGTAAGTGTACTTGGATGAAATTCACCTCGTCCATTATTCTTCATTCTTCTGGTGTCTTTTCACTTATAACAATTTCAATGTTTTATTATGCCATTTAATACAAAATCATTTATTAAAAATACAAATATTGGGGCTGGGGATATAGCCTAGTGGCAAGAGTGCCTGCCTCGGATACACGAGGCCCTAGGTTCGATTCCCCAGCACCACATATACAGAAAACGGCCAGAAGTGGCGCTGTGGCTCAAGTGGCGGAGTGCTAGCCTTGAGCGGGAAGAAGCCAGGGACAGTGCTCAGGCCCTGAGTCCAAGGCCCAGGACTGGTCAAAAAAATAAAATAAAAATACAAATATTATTTGCAAGAGCACTTTCATCTTTCAAATCTTAGGGATTAATTTGAGTAAAATATATGCACACATAAAAACTCTTATTGTACAACATATGCTAAGACCCTTTCAAAATGACCTGTGTGGACTGGTACCAGCAAAGCTGGCAGGGCCAATGGGGGAGGGGATGAATATGGTATTTTATGTGAACACAAAACTATAAAACTGATTAAACTGTTTTAAGGAAGGTGGGAGTGGATGCAGGAGAGTGATGGAAGGGGTGAATTTGATCAGAGCAAATTGTATACATTCATGAAATACATATGAAATATCACAAGGAAGCTCCTTGAAACCAACAAAAATTACTTTGTCCAAACACTAGAGTGCACATTTTAATGTTAAAGTAATTTAACTAAAGTTCAGAAGAGAATGGCTAATTTATGATAACATTAAAAAATGCATAGGTTACATTACAAACAATGCCACTGAATACACTATTTAACCACACTTACTGTTTATGTCTCCAAAGTATTGTTTTTAAAACATGTTGGGCAGCTCCCAAATTGCCAAAGCAAGAGATAGATGATGTGTCAATCTAAGTAACAGAATTCCTTAAAGAATGCTTAGTGAGAAACACGGAAGAATTCCAAAAATATATACCATAATAAACTCTAGGTATATTCAAAGGGAAAGATTCTAAAGAAAAACTGAGGATTCTAAAACATTTCAAAATGTTTATCCATAGCTCCAAGGAATTAACATTGGCAGCAGCAGACTGAGGCTGGATAGTTTCTGTCAGATGCCTATGTACAAGTTTGGAGCACTTTGTGAGCCCAAGAATGCTTTCCTGATAACCTTCTGCATTTCAGTGACCCTATTTTGATTTTGACAACTTTTAAACAATGCACTATAACTAATGCATTTCAAGTTCTTGTAAAACACAAGATTGACCACATAAAAAGGGAGAAAAAGGCCAGAACCAAGTAGGTAAAAATAAGATTTTATGAGCACATAATCAACAGGACATTCAAGAGTATACAAATTTTTATTTTTACAAAGTTGTAATAACTAAGTTACCCACACACCAGCACTTGTTATTGTGCAGATGTTCTCACTCCTCCTGGGTGTATAGACTGAAGAGTGGATAATACATGAAGGCCAAATTGTTTTCCCAAGTGGTGGTACCACTTCACGTTCCCATCAAGCTGATGGTTACCATTTTGGTATAGTTTCCTCCTGGTCTTAATTTGCATTTCCCTGATAACTGAGGGTGTGGGGCATCTTTTCTTGTGCTTATCCAGTTTCTTCTCTGGAGAGATGTCTGTTCATAGAGTTGGGGGTCCTAATATATTCTTGTTATTAATTCCATAGCAGATTTTTCACTTTCTTGATGAATGTTGGCATATTTTTGTGTATCTTAAATGTGGAAAGCCATTTAAAAATGTACTTGATTTTAATGACTCATATATTTTTAACCCCCAAACTAGAAAATCTTCCGTGCCATGTATGACTACATGGCTGCAGACGCAGATGAGGTATCCTTCAAAGATGGAGATGCTATTGTAAACGTTCAAGCGATCGATGAAGGTTGGATGTATGGCACAGTGCAGAGGACTGGCAGAACTGGCATGCTCCCAGCCAACTATGTTGAAGCTATTTAGACACATGTGCGTAGTGTCTGCAACTACTGCAGCCAACATTTCACTTTGGACTCCATTATTATCCAAGCTCTAAACTGCCTAATGGATTTTTTGTCTGTGTAATTTATGGTGGTAGCATCCCTTAATGTGTTCCTATACAAACTTGTGTGTTCTAGCCATTAAAACAAATGCTAGTAAACTTAAACCTATGAAAGTTAAAACTTTAAAAATTAACCATGATCAAACTGCCTTTGGGATTTGAAATGTTTAATTTCAAAATGGAATTTTCTAAGTAAGTTTCTGTAGTGCTACTATATTGACTCACTTTCCCAATTGCAAAACATACTTTCTTCCTTGCTTACTACTGAATGCTAGTGTTTGATCTAGTTTGGAATTGTCCAAGAATTGGTAACTAATAAAATCTTTAATTCTGCAACAAATTGTTGGAATTATTTTTAATGTTTTTTTTTTTTTTACAAATTCTTTACAAATTAACTAAATAAATCACAACTACCCAAGCTTGTGTTCAGTAAACAGTGGGTTAGGGTGAAAGCATGGGAAAATCTTCCAAGCAAATAGATCCCCTGAAGGCAAACTGAAAAGCCATACATTCCCAATGAAAAAGACTTCAAACTAAAATCAATCAGAAAAGGAAACAATCCATGAAATAGTCATTACAGATAACATATCTGTATCATAGCACTGACTTCTAGACTTACAAGCTAACAGATCTCAACACAACAGGGGGTTAATTAGAGATCATGGACTTTCTTGCCTGGACTGACTGAACCTAGATCCTGTTCTCGGCCTCTGAAATAGCTAAGATATAGGCATGAGCCACCAGTGCCCAGTGAAATAGAACTTTTAACCCTATAGTATTTCAGCAAATAAAGATGGCAGAAATCCGCAATGAGGTAACAAAGCATCTATCAGGTATGATAAATCATGACACTACTGCCAATGTTGTTAGTAGTGCCATATTTTTTGAGCTTTTTGTCAACACACAGCAATATTTGAAGACTATTTGTAGTATTTTAAATGTTACTTTAAAATCAAAATGAAACCATCCACATATAACCAATCATGATGAGGAAATGCTGTCTACTATGTTATACCAACAGTTCTTTATAAAATCCTTAATAGTTCTGAGACTTGAACTCAAGAGTCTGGCACTTAACAGTCACTCAAAACTGAGCCATGTTTCCAGCACTTACTGCATCTGGTTTTGCTTCCTGCTTAGTCATGTACATGAACCATGAATTCCTTATTTTTGGCTTCCCTTCTGGCTGGGAGGTCAGGCATATAAACATGCCACAATGCTCAACTTCTGAGTCAAGGGTCCTGAACACTTTGTTTTGCCTGGGCTGGCCTTGGATATGCTATCCTCTTGTTCTTAGCCTCCATGAAGCTAGGGTAACAGGCTAACATTACTGCACCTAGAATAGGTGACAAAGTCTCTACAGCTTCTGCCTCAACTCACCTTGAACCTTGATCTTGTTTTTCCTTTTGGCCAATCCTGGGCCTTGAACTCAGGGCCTGAGCACTGTCCCTGGCTTCTTTTTGCTCAAGGATAGCACTCTGCCACTTGAGCCACAGTGCCACTTCTGGCTGTTTTCTACATATGTGGTGCTGGGGAATCGAACCTAGCGCTTCATGTACACGAGGCAAGCACTCTTGCCAGTAGGCCATAGTCCCAGCCTTGATCTTATTCTTAGCATCAAGGTACAGGTGTAACTACTGGTGCCTGGCTTCAACACTAAGTGCGGTTCCTTAGATGAGTTTTTTACCTTAGTAGTTAGAGCGACCTCTTGAGTAGCTGAAATTATAGCATCAAGCAACTAACTGGCACCCCACACAATCACATTTTTTTAAGTACTCCAAAAAAAAAAAGCACATTAATTCTACCCACAACTTTCTTATATTTTTAAATTTTAATTTGAACTTTAAAACTAATGTGCAACCTAAATTCATAAGCTTGGTTAGCCATTCTCGTAAGAGTTGAATCCCCCTGGGTTGTAGGACAGCCTCCAAGGCCAATATACTTTAAGTGTGGTCAATGGATGTCCTCTGGAAGTGCTAGAAATGCAGATGCAAAGCCGGGCACACACCTGTAATCCAAGCTACTTATTTTGTTAAATAAAGCAGACTCAGAAGAGACAAACATGTGTTTTTTCTTGTGTTTGGAAGCTAAATCTAAAATAGCAACATATAACATATACAGGGTATCATATGCATAAACACACAAAATGAATGAGAAAAAAGTGACAAAAATCAAAGCTTAAGTATAATAACAAATATGAGCTTTCAAATGGCTTAGGGACAAAAATAGACACTGGCTGTGGTAACAAGTACACAGCCACCTTCCCCAACCCAATTCCTAGCTGAATGACTTGAACAAATGCTCTTTCATAACCTACTGATGTAATTACTTAACAACTCAACTCTCAAAATGAATTATGGATGAGATGAAACCTGTTTTTCTCACCAAATCAGCAGAAGCTAAGTGTTAGCTCATTTATAATTTTCAACTATACCAGTTTTTAAAACAGAGCATTTTGAAGTATGCACATGCACCTGTACGAATCCTAGGGCTTGAATTCAGGGCCTGGGCACTGCCCCTGAGCTTTTGTACTCTAGGCAAGTGCTGTACCATTTGAACCACAACTCCGCTTTCAGCTATGTGGTGGTTAATCAGATACAGACCTCCTAAGACTTTCCTTCCCAGATTGTCTTCAAACATGATCCTCAGATCACAGCCTCCTAAATAGGTAGGATTGCAGGTATGAACCATTGGTGTGCAGTCAGAGATGAATTATATTCATGCCCTTACCTTTTAAAAACTCACAACTTGGCTTCATGCTGCCAATAACGGACATTTCTATGACCTTTACAATCCCTGGTATTAACAACATGCTTCTATAGTTCAGATTTAAATCCTATTTGAGTGTATTATCATAACATTAAACTAACTTATCCTACACTATTTGGAATGAAGAGCAAAGTTCTATGCTACTCAACAGTCCTTTTTTACAGTTGCTAAATTGTGAAAAATTTTAAGTGTAACAATAAATTATTTTGGAACTGCAAACCAATTAATCATGCCTAAGCATTATTAATATTCACTTGTTTTATTTACCATAGAAAAGATCTGGAAAAAGCGATCCCATTTTACTAGGGAAACCCAAACATACTATAGCCAATCAAGAAACCTTAATGCAAAGGAAGTTTCAAGACAAAAGTATTCAAAACTGACTGAAATGCACTCATCATCAAAACAGAAAATTTTTAATAAGCTAAGATTTGCTCCAAAATATTTTTAAATACAGTCTCACCAACCACACCATAAATCAGTTATTTAAGTCAATAGTGATCATTTTGGTTACATTTACCATTGTACTATTCTGCTTCCCAGAAACCACATTCTGCTAGCAAGTTAAAACAACTTCACAGAAGAGCAAGGAATTAGCTCAGGGGTGGCACACTTGCGTAGATTTCCTGAGGTTCAGGGTTCGATTCCTCAGTTAGGGCTAGGACAGGGTAGGAAAGGACAGAGTAGGGGAGAGTAGGAGAGGTTAGCGGTAGGACAGAGTAGGAGAGGGTAGAGGTAGGACAGGGCAGGGCAGAGAAGGAGCCAGACAGGAGCTAAGGAGCCAGACAGGTGCTGGAACTCCACCTAGGCGAAGTGGGGGTTGAGGAACATGGAGGGGTAAAAACAAAATAAAAAACACTCACAGAAAGTTTTAAAGGGCCATGCAGTTGTGAAATAAACCAATTTTGACTCAATTACAGATACTAGAGTAATCTGCTCATTTTCACAGGTTCACACACAACCACTGTCACATTTGCTCATTAAATGATCATGTTAAATTAGATGTTGCAGTTAAATGAGCAATAAAAACCATAATTTAAAATTGTTTTGAAAAACCAGCAGTTTTTCTTTCCTTTATTGATTATGCCTTCAAAGTACATTCTTGATTCAACAATCCCAGAATTTCTTTTTAAGACCACTCTTGGCATATAAATATCACATTTATATTGAGAAATATACATGATGATGGATGAAAAAGATAACTTTCTTTCTTAGAGGCTGGCAGGAGGTATCTAACTTGCCAAATAAAGGAGACCTTAAACTAGACATGATTAAAATTTCTGACTTTTTGATAAAGAAGTACACCATTCAAAGTTGGGCTTAAATTAAGTGTGAAACTAGCATCACTCACCTATTGAAAACAAGTGGGACACATTCTCAATTAAAAGAAATATGGGAAGTCAGGCACTAAAACTAACTGGTAAATTTTACACATTTTAATTATACAGCCCACTTATAAACCAGAACAAAACATGTATATAATATGCATATTATGTTTCAAATTTCTTTCAAGTTTACTTTTAGGTGTAATTACGAATAAGAGATAATCTCTAGACTTCTTATAATACAACTTGTAATTAAAATACCCAGACTAACTCTCCATTAAGAAGAAATGTAATGAGGCACACTTTCTAATGGCTGGCATCTTTTTCCAAACCAAAAGAAAAACAAGGTAAGGGCATGAATCGCAAAGCTGTCATGAAACAATTTTCTCATTCCAATAATTTTACCCATTTTGAACAGTCAGAAAATAAACTCATATTTGAACTAAATACAATCTTATTTGCTCATTATTTGTACATATAGAATCCTACACATTTCTGCAGCAAGCCCATGAAGCACTCTCTGTACTGACATTTCAGTATTATATACAAAATGGTTCTCTTAAACAAAATCAAGGTATTCACAAGAGGCTGCAGAAAAGCTCATACCATTAATGAAAACTAAAATTTATAAATTAAAACACTGTCATCTATACATAATATACAAAGGGTCATGATCCTCTCGTAAGAGTACATTTTCTGTATACTATGTGTCATGAAAGTAAATTTTCACAGGCAGGTGGTACTGCCCCAACATTTGCTAATGGAAATAGAGGAATATTAATTAGTAAACTCTGTGATTCTATTTTTAACCACCATAAGGCTCAACCTGTGGTATTCTTTTCAATATCCAAAGGTGAAATCTGTGGGGAAAATTTCCAAAGTACCAAAACAAACTACCTAAGCCCCAGGCATAAATATGAGCCACTTTTGAAAATGTATAAACCCCATTGTCACTTCAGCAAAACCTGAATACTCCAATATCACATTTTACTAAAATAGGAATTTTGAAGTATGTGTGAATTAAAATATATACCTGTTTCTACTTTTGCTTTCGAAATCCCATCATGACACTTAAAAGTTTTTGAAAATATATAGTGGCCGAGAAAGCATGTGATGAGGGAATCACATCTAGTAAATTGATAAAACTTAATTGTAAGTCATTGCCCTGCAGGGCCTTAAATGTTACCATCTTTGCAGAATCCTTTTCTAAACTAACAGTATTTCAGATTTTATTTTAGTAACTAAAAACTTCGGGGATGTTTTTTAAAGTTCAATTTTCTTCTATAATATTAAATAGAATTTTCATTAGCTGAGGATTTCCAACGTGACTGTAGATTTGTTATTATCAAGTTTGCCATAGAACCAAGTTTCGCATGCATTTCAAATAGCTGACTTCCTGAATAACTGTGGAGATCTTCTGAATTCAGCTGAAGAGCAAGAGCACTAATCTGTGCCATAAGATTTTTAGACAATGGAGTTTCTAAAGGTACAGGATCAAGCAAATCTAAGAGAAAGGGAGGAAAAAAAAAACATATAAGGTATATGCCAGCTAAAATTACATTGTATATTATCTCCAAACTAAAGAGGAAACGTTATATTTAGGTTTCAAACTGAGGAAAGCAATGAGGTACATGTATCAGTCTAAGAAAACAAGATGTCATAAAAAGGTGCCATAGCTATTATAGTTAGTATAGGTGAACAACATTCATTTTTATTTACATAATTAAAACAAAATGGATGCCATGATGAACTAGAAATTGCTAAGGGAAAACTAGACACACCTATAAATTTTCCTACACCTGGGACCAAATTCAAAAGAAAGCAAAACACACAAAAACATGAAGTTAGTCATGTTCAAAATAAATTAAAACTAAATGCATAACACGTTCTCAAGAAAAGTTAGTTCACCTTTTAAGTAAAACTGATTATGCTAAAATATACCTGAGGCTAGTTTCTCTTCATCAGTTGAGAGAGGTTTAGTTTCTATTCCATTTATTGCCTTGTCAGAAAGGTCAAAAACTGGAATCTCTTCAAGTCCACGAGACTTCACCTTGATTATACATTCAAAACACAAATCAAAACTTGCTTTTAACAGTAAACATGGTAAAAACATGAAAAAAACAGAGTATATGAAATGTTTAGACATAAGCATCACTAAGAAATCATATTCCAGTTATTTACACAACAAAACAGCATCTCAAACTATTTGTTCAAGTAAGGCCACAATTTTCAATATTACTCAGGAAAAAGACTACTGGTTGCTGAAAAAAATTCTATTTCCCAGTTCAAGAATGTAGGGAAAAATAATCTCAGCAGAAATTGCTACTGTTAAAGTTAACATATTCTTCTCAAAAGAATGTAACTTTCACACAGGGAGTGAGACTGACTAGAATACATTTTAAACATGCATGGAAAAGTAGCAATAAAATTCCCCCCTGTATAACAAATGTAAGGAAATGGTAGAGCAGGTAACCAGTATGCACGAGCCTGAGTTCTACTTTGCCACTGTCAAAACTAGAATATGATTTCTGGTAACTCACTAGGCTATGGGCCACTGATTAATAAAAACTAACACACATTCAAAAATTTCTAATACCATCAATGGACTGAAGGCTGGGTGGGTTTAGGGAGACCCTTTAATCCTGAAAATATATACAACTTTTTCTGTATGGTTAAGAATCTTAAGTTACCAATACATTTAAAATTTTTCGATGATCAAAAGATGCTTACGCTTACGTACCGGGCACTGACAGCTCATGCCTGTAACACTAAATACTCAGGAGGCTGAGATCTGAGGATCGTGGTTCAAAGCCAGCCTGGGCTTTGGATTGGAGAAAATACTTATCTACAATCAACTACTCAGAAAATGCCAGAAGTGGTAGAGGCTCAGGGACAGAGAGCCCAGGCACTGAGTTCAAGCCCCACGACTGGAAAAAAAAAATGCTATGTGCAAAATGTAGACGTGAAAAAAATTCACAATGGGTGCCAGTAGCTTGTCAATATAATCCCAGCTAGCTACCAAGGAGGCTGAGATCTGAAGATCACAGGTAGAAGCCAGCCTGGACAAGAAAAGTCCATGAGACTCTTTATCTCCAGTGAATTACCAGAAGTGGAGCTAAAACTGAAGTGGTAGAGGGCTAGCCTTGAAGCTCAACAACAGAACCCAGGCCCTGAGTTCAAGTTCTAGGACAAATATGTTTTATAACATGTTTATGTGAAACATTTGTTATATGTTTGTTGCAACATGCTATATAACATACAGGTAAAGCAGCACACACATATGTGTAATTTGAATGTCTAAGCTTTTAAAAATAGTAATCAGGGAATTCAATAATTTTACTTGTCTCAGTCCTGGGGATTGAACTCAGGGTGGTGGGCACTATACCCCACCTCCAATCAAGGCTGGTGTTCTACCTTGAGCCACACCTCAATTACTGATTTTTCTTGCTGGTTAACTGGAGAGTCTCATGGACTTTCCTGACTGGCTTCACACTATTAATTCTCAGAGCTAGTTTTTACCTGTTGCTCATGATATATTCTGAGAGCCTTCTTTACATTTGTCACCTTTGGGGAACGGATAGGAAGAGTTTTTATTTCAGATGCTGTAAGAGTACTCAAATCACCAATCGTTTTTATATTCTTGGCTCTGATAAGTTGTCCTAGGCCTCTAGCCCTGAAAGAGAAAAGGAAAAATACAGTTCTGTCAACTTCATTTTTGAAAGCTGTAGACAGTTGTAATTTTCCATTTAGACCACACTATAGGCTATAAATAAGACTCATAGAGCACACCTGGTCAAGCAAGCAAGGCAAGCATATATAGTTAGATTAAAAAACAACAACAATAAAATAGTACTTAAAACAGAACAATCTGGTGTGGCTTAAAGTCCCAAACAATATTCTTTTTAATGAATTTTAAAACTCCTTAGATATATGTAAATACATTTTAACTGTGATGTTTATAAACAAATAGATAGCCTAAAAAGACAACTATGTACAGGTTCCTCACTGGATATGGATCCCTATGTATGCACATGCATACACATGCACATGCACCAGACCTAAGGCTTGATTGAAATCAGGTCAAGATCTAGGTGCTGTCCCAGAGCCTTGTTTTTGCTCAAGGCTAGCTAGCTCTCATCACTTGAGCCACACCTTTGCTTCTGGCTTTTTGGCAGTCTACTGAAAGTAACAGTCTCACTGACTTTTCTGGCCAGGCTGGCCTTGAATCACAATCCTCAGATCTCAGGATCCTAAACAGCTTTAATCCTAAACTACCAGCAACCAGCCTTCATAGGATTAGCACCTCAAGAATTTTAATGTGCCCTCTCTCCAACGTGCATAATTAGTAATGGACTTAGATACATCTGCTCCATATTATTTGCTGGAGTTTAAGGTCCTACTATTTGTAAAATCTTCAAAGACTGAGGGTGATGGTTTACACTTGTAATCCTACCTACTCCTGAGGCTGGGATATGAGAGTAGAGTTGAAAGCCAGGCAGACAAATCCTAGAGACTCCTCTCTCCAAGTAACAGCAAAAAGTGAGGCGATAAAGCGCAAGTAGAAGAGTGACAATCTTGATTGCCAAAACCCAGCCAAAAGCACAGGAGAGAGTAAAGTCCCAGTAACAGCACAAAAATAAACACAAAAACCCCAAGGGGCTGGGAATATGACTTGGCAGTAGCAGTAGAATGCTTGTCTAGCATGCATGAGCCCTGAGTTTGATTCCTCAGCACCAGAAAGTGGCATTATAGCTCAAGAGGTAGAGTGCTAGCCTTGAGCAAAAAAAAAAGAGAGAGAAGAAGCCAGGGACAGTGCTCAGGCTGAGTTCCAAGCCTCAGAACTGGCAAAAGAACAAAACAACAACAACAACAAAAAAAAAACCAAACTCACATATATAAAAACTTATTAGCTATATAATTTTGATGCTCTAAACTTTATGTATGTGTGTATGTATATATATATATATATATATATATAGGGCTGAACATAGCACCTGGAAAATACTAAGTAAACATTCATTTTGTTAACATAAATGCTTCTAATACTTTCCTTTGTTGGCTACCTCTCAAACTAATTTTTAGCTGAAACAAAAAACATGGGAGGGATATATACCACTTCTAAACATGAGAAGTGACCATCCAAATATTCTTCCTAAACAAATGTGGTATATCGGAATATAAGCCTAAATAACCACTTACCATATGTTTGATGTAATCTGAGGTAAAATGATGTCAATTGGTGCTGCACAGTTCACCAAAGCTGGGTAAACACTTTCTGCTGGCGACAGCATGGATTCTTTGGCCATTTCTGTAATCTTAGAATAAATTTCAAAGGCCATTAAACAGAAGCCACTGGATTGAACATGAAAATATAAAGTTACATGAAAACCAAAGCACTTCTTACTAAACACTTCTTTGAGCTCTTAAATTTAGAGCTACGTGATCCTGGGGACAGAAATCCTTTGGCTGAAGTGGTATTATGCTAGACAGAAGGAGAGAAAAAAACACTCAGAACCCTAGACAACTAGAGTTTTACAGTTTAATTTTTACAAGACTAAAATCTTAAAAAAATTCAAAAACATGAGAATACACTGCCTAACATTTCCTTTTACAACCTCTCCATGTCTGTTACCATGAAACAAAGAATATATCTAAACAAGTTTTATTTCTTAAATTATGCACATGATAGTGTGTCTAGATGTGTATATTTTAAAGCCTATGGCTTACCTTAGACTGTGCAGTAGGTGAAGTTTTAACACTTTTTATTGTGGGAGAACTATTGGAAGAATGAGACCTTACACTAGATCGCCTATCAATATCATCTGCCAATCCTGCTTGATATATTGGATCTGCAAATGAGACGTGGCGAACCTGCAAACACAGGTCAGAAGTTTAGTTACTAAAATTCAAGTTTCTAAAGACGTCATCATAAATTCTTATGTGGTTACTCAAAAGTAGAATTTGGATTTAGAATCTTAAAATTATTATTTCCCCAGAAGCTCCACTGCAGTTATTTTGTCCTAGAGACTGCTTGCACAGATACTCGTATTGCAGTTCAAACTATGTTCTAAACTGTATCTGAGCTGGGCACCTGTGGCTCACATGTATAACCCTAGCTTCCCAAGAAGCTGAGATCTGAGGACTGCAGTTTGAAGTCAGCTTGAGGAGAAAGAAAGTCCCTAACACTCTTATCTACAATTAACCACAAAAAAAAAAAAAAAAAATGGAAATCAAGTGGTAGAGGCAATAGCACTGAGCACAAAAGCTCAGAAATAGTGCCCAGGCCCCATAGTTCATTCAAGCACCATGATCAACAAAAATTAATAAATTAAACAAATACAAATAAAAAGACCACATCTGAACATCAGTAAACAGAGACAGCTATAACAATTTAGGAATAAGTTCCGTGGCAGCTACATAATCTGCAGGACGTGGTGGAACACACCTGTAATCCCAGCACTGGAGAGTCTAAGGCAGGAAGACTAGAAGTTCAAAGCCAGCAGAAGGTTAAATTATGAGACCCTATCTAAAAATACAACAAAAAATTCTCTGTACAACCTGGTTGTAGTAACCCATGGACTTACATAGGTTAGATAAGGTAGAGAAGTTAAAGACAGAATTAACTGGATTCTGTACATCTACTAATCACTGCTCATATCTTTTTAAAGGTAATGTCAGTGTTACAGCAGCTTGGGTAGCAATTTTATCTTTCTTTATCCTACTTGTGTTTTATCTGGCTTCTTGTAATGCTTAAAATATATTCACACATCAAGTTACTTTATAGACATAGTACAGCATTCTTATAACAATTAGTAAATATACTGTTATATATGCCTAAATTCTTAGATTCCCGAAACTGACACTTACCACCAAGTAGACAGTGTTAGCCTAGTGCCTAAATGGTCACAAAGTCTGAGTTACTATCAAAAGAAAAAAATTAACTAGTTAACCTAATGTAAAAACAATAGTTAACTTTTTTGCACTGTACGTCTTTGGCTCCTTTGTTGAATATTAGATGACTATAAGCATGTGGTTTTTATTTCTGGGTCTTTTAATCTGTTCCATTGATCTTCAGGTCTATTTTTGTCCAATACCAATCTGTTTTTGTTACTATGGCTCTGTAGTAGAGTTTGAAGTCTGTTACTGTGACACAGCCTGCACTGCTTTTTTTTTTGCCTTGAATTATTTGGGCTACTCTAAGTCTTTTATTGTTCCATATGAATTTTTGGGTTGTTTTTTCTATCTCAGTAAATAAAGTGATGGTGATTACACTGAATTTATATATCATTTTTGGCAGTATGGACATTTCACAAGATTCATTCCTTCTATCATAGCTTCTTAAACAACTGGTGCTGGGAAATCTGGGCAGCAGCAAACTAAAAGTGGATCCCTGCTTATCACCATGCACCAATATCAATTCAAAGTGGATCAAAGACCTCAACGTCAGACCCAAAACTGAAACTACTGCAAGAGAGAGTAGGAGAGACATTAGAACTCATGAGTATAGGCAGGAACTTCCTGAAGAGTCCCAAGGGCACAAAAGATAGGAGAGAGACTCCACAAGTGGGACTACATTAAAATAAAAGTTTCTGCACAGCTAAGGACATAGTCACTAAACTAGAGAGATACCCAATCAATTAGGAAAAGATCTTTACCAGCAACACATAAGACAAAAGGTGCAAGATCCAATCATACACAAAAAGCTCAAGAAACTAAGCCCTCCCAAAGTTAATACACCAATTACCATTAAGTACACAAGGGAGCTAAGACGAGACCTCTCTGAATAAGAGGTAAGAATGGTTAAGAAACACATAAGGAAATGATCATCATCCCTGGTCATAAAGGAAATGCAAATCAAAACAACCCAGAAATACCATCTTACGCCAGCTAGATTGGCTAGCATTTTGAATTGTAGTAACAAATGCTGGTGGGGAAGTGAAGGAAAAGGAACCCTACTGCATTGCTGGTTGGAATGTAATCTTGTATAACCACTCTGGAAAAGTCTGGAGATTCCTCAAAAAAAACCTAAATGTAGCCGGGCACAGTAGCTCATGCCTGTAATACTAGCTACTCAGGAGACTGAGATTTGAGGATTATGGCTGAAAAGCCAACACGGGCAGAAAAGTCCCTGAGAGAATCTTATCTCCAATTAGCCACAAAACAAAACAAAAATAAAATAAATGTAGAGCTCCCTACAACCCAGCCATGCAACACCTGGGCATCTACCCTGGCCATCACAAGCCAGGACATAAGGACACCTGCACATTCATGTTCATTGCTGCACTATTCGTAAGTTCAGGTATAACCCATATGCCGCACAATAGATGAGTCAATCCAAAAAAATGTGGTACCTTTATACACATAAAATGACATTTGCAGGGAAATGGATGGAACTAGAACAAATCATGTTAAGAGAGGTAAGCCAAGATCAAAGAGACAAAGGGTACATGTCTCCCTGATAGGTGGATATCAGACTTACTCACGTGCACACCTGTGGGAGGGTGAGGAGAGAGCACAGAACCAGGAAAAAGAGAAAATGTAAAGCAGTGGAGCACACTGGCTGTACTGGACACTGATAAAAATGAATTATGCAACTTGTGGAGAGGGGAGGAAGGGAATGCGAAAGGAAATGTACTTATACCTGATGCATATAAAGGTAACCCTGCTGTATATCACCTCTAAAACAACATTAAAAAAACAGTTAACCTATCTGAGAATATGGCTTAATGGTAAAGTGCTTGCATTGCATGCTTGAAGTCCTGGGTTCGATTCCTCAGCACAACAGAAAAAGCTGGAAGCGCTGTGTCTCAAGTGGTACAGCGTTAGCCTTGACCAAAAAGAAGGCAGGGACAGTGCTCAGGCCCTGAGTCCAAGCCCAAGGACTGGCAAAAAAAATTGTGTGTGTGAGTGTATATAGTTGGCCTGCAAAAATCTGAATAATATAAAGATATTGTACTTTCCTACCACCATTTTCATAAAAGTTTTCAAGAACATAGTCTAGTAAAACTAAAAACACCTCTGTGCTAGTAGCTCATGTCTATAGTCCTACCTGGTCAGGAGGCTGAGATCTGAGGATCATGGTTCAAAGCCAGCCCAGGCAGGAAAGTCCACAAAAGTATCTCCAATTAACCACCAAAAAGTCAGAAATGGAGCTGTAACTCAAGTAGCAGAGTACTAGCCTTGAGCACAAAAGCTCAGGGATAATGTCCAGGCCCTGAGTTCAATCTCCAGGACAAGCACACGCTAGACACTATGTTGAAAATGAACTACATAACTATGTATGGGAATGGAGGGGAAAACTGTACAAGGAAAGGAGTAACACTGACTCCCCCCCCAAAAAATGTACTCTTTACTTGACTTACATAAATGTAACCCCTTTGTACAACACGTTTACAAGAATAAAAAAATAAACTCAGGAGGGTGTAATTCCTTGGAAAGGAATTCCTTAGAAAGGAAAGTTAGAAGGGCTGGGGATATGGCCTAGTAGCAAGAGTGCTCGCCTCGTATACATGAAGCCCTGGGTTTGATTCCCCAGCACCACATATACAGAAAATGGCCAGAAATGGTGCTGTGGCTCAAGTGGCAGAGTGCTAGCCTTGAGCAAAAGGAAGCCAGGGACAGTGCTCAGCCCCTGAGTCCAAGGCCCAGGACTGGCAAAAAAAAAAAAAAAAAAAGGAAGGAAAGTTACAATTCAACAAAATAAACACCAGGAAAACTGGTACTTGACAGGTCAAAAGGCTGGGAGGTAAATGAAGAGAGACAGCAGGGGAGAATACAATCACAACATTCAACAATTATCCTACAAAATTAGAAAAATTGAGGGAAGGTGTAGTTAGAAGGGATGGGGATGATGAATGATGAAGAAATGACACAGGCTGGGAATGTGGCTTAGAGGTAGAGTGCTTGCCCAGCATGCATGAAGCCCTAGGCAAGAAAGCCCAGAAAAGGCAAGAAGTAACACTGTGGCCCAAGAGGTAGAGTGCTAGCCTTGAGCAAAAGGAAGCTCTGGGACAGTACCCAGGCCCTGCGTTCAAGCCCCAGGACTGACAAAAAAAGGGAAACTCAAGATGTATTCTATTCATAAACTGCTTTGTTAAGTATAACTACTTAAAGATAATAAATCAAATTGGGACAAATGCTAAAAAAAAAAACAAAACACACATTCGAGCAAAGAGAATGGTGGAAAAGGCATGACTTCAATCAAAGACATTACATAATAAATGGGCATGTTAAAGTGAAATAGATTGAAATAAAGTGAAATAAAGGTAATTACCTTCAAATAGTTGTACAAAAAACTATCTGAAGTTAATACATTTTTTTTAAAATGAAAGAAGAAAATGAATGAAAGAAACCACTATAGATTGGAGCTGGTGGCTTATACCTGTAATCCAAGCTACACAGGAGGCTGCAATCTGAGGCACTTGGTTCAAAGCCAGCAAGGGATCAAAAAAAACCTGGGAAGGCAGATGGAGACAGACAGACAGACAGACAGACAGACAGACAGACAGACACACACACACACACACACACACACACACACACACACACACACACGAGTATGGTGCATGCCTGGAATCCCAGAACTCAGAAAGCTGAGAGAACATGAGTTTGAGACCAGCCTTGTCTCAAACAAATTAAACGTTTCTAAAGTAGAAACAAAACAGTCCAATGTGGGAATCTGAATTCTCAGCCAAAGAATTTTCACTGGATCTTGGAAAGCTGAAAAGTTGTAAAAAAAAAAAAAAAATAACAAAAAAAAAAAATAACAAACTGCCTCCTAGTTAAATGTAAAGCAGTGAGTTCAAATTCTAGTACCAGTCCTTCAACAACAACACACAGAAGTTGTGCAAATAATAAGAGGTAGAGATAAGAATGGAAGTTTTAAGAATGTGTTAGCTAGGAGCTGGGAATATGGCCTAGAGGTATGAGTGCTTGCCTCGTATACGTGAAGCCCTAGGTTTGATTCCTCAGCACCACATATATAGAAAAGGCCAGAAGTGGCGCTGTGGCTCACGTGGTAGAGTGCTAGCCTTGAGCAAAAATAAGCCAGGGACAGTGCTCAGGCCCTGAGTTCAAGGCCCAGAACTGGCAAAAAAAAAAATTAAAATTAAAAAAAAAAAAGAGGGGCTGGGGATATGGCCTAGTGGCAAGAGTGCCTGCCTCGGATACACGAGGCCCTAGGTTTGATTCCCCAGCACCACATATACAGAAAACGGCCAGAAGCGGCGCTGTGGCTCAAGTGGCAGAGTGCTAGCCTTGAGCGGGAAGAAGCCAGGGATGGTGCTCAGGCCCTGAGTCCAAGGCCCAGGACTGGCAAAAAAAAAAAAGAATATATTAGCTAAATCAGGCTCAGGTGGCTCACGCCTACTCAGGAGGCTGAGATCTGTGGATCTCTTTCAAGACAGCTAGCCAGCCTGAGCAGGAAAATCCATGAGATTCTTATCTCTAATCACAGAAAAGGCAGGGAGTGGAACTGTGGCTAAAGGGATACAGTGCTAGCTTTGAGCAAAATGAGCTCAGAGATGGTCCTCAAGCCCAGAGTTCAAGCCCCAGGACTGGCAAAAAAAAAAATTTTTAAGTAGTAACTAGCGTAACTAGCCCATCATGTTTACATACAGATATGTATATAATTTTTATTAAAATATCCATGTACAGTTCATTTAACACAGTCAAAAAATTGACACTGCCAAAAGAAAAAAACAGAAACAAAACAAAACCAAAAAAGTTGTGCATAACAGAACAAGCCTGGTGTTAACCTCAGTACACTAGCACACAATGGAGCTGAGGCAGAGAACATCAAGTTCAAGGTTGTCTTCAAAAGCCAAGGGCTGTAGATGTATAGTGGTAAGAGTTCAAGACTGGGGTTGGCTCAAGATGTAAAACACTTCCTAGTATACTCAAGGCACATCCCAGAACACACTAAAGTGATTTAAAAAATGCTATCAATGGCACCTAGTGTTCCCTGGCTTCCTATGTTTGTGTTGTCATACAAGTTATGACGAGCCAAAAGAGCATAATGAGGAACATCATGCAATCTGCCAAAGGTTTTTAATGTTGTGAAATGAGTACTGAAGAGACTTCAAGTCTTCTTGTCTGCCCTTTTCCGCCACCATGGTAGTCATAAAAAAATAAGTAAATAAATAAAAATAAAAAATATAAATAAAAATAAATTCTAAGATTTGATCACTCGCTCGCTGTCACTGTACAGCTATTCCAACCAAACAGTAGCACATTAATATTCAATATGTCCTCCTACCTTATTAATGGGTGATGGGACTTCATCTTCTTGGGGTCTTTTTAACCCTCTCTTTAAAATGCTAGTGGATGGAGAAGCTAAAGGAGACCAGACACAGCGTGTATGTGTGCCAGTAGGACTTTCATTGGCTGACACAAGTAACTGATCAAATTCCTTTAGTTTTTCAGGAGATACACTGTTTTCCGTTACCAACTCAGAGACAGGTATTTCAGGTGCCAAAGACTGTGATGGCTCCTTCACTTTCTCTGAAATGAGAACTTGTGAAGTATCATTTCCTACTTCCATCTGATTGTCTTCTAATTTTGTTTCTTCACATTTATTAAGCTCAATACTTGTTTCAATTTCATTAGAGGCAATCTTTCTTTCTTCCGTGCTCATTTGAACTGTATCAGGAATGAAACTGTCAGTCTCTGTACTTGATCTTTCTGTTTCAGCTTCTTCTGCTGTAGAGGTTTCCTGAGCCAAGTCCTTGTCCTCTGTTTCCTTGACAACATCAACCTCAGTATTCACCTGACCCATTACTCTGCCCTCATTATCTTCAACATTCATTTCTTCAGATTCCAAACATGAACCAGAGTCATTACTCCTACCTTGTTCCCCTTCTATTTGGTCAGAAACCCCAGAATGGGTATTTATGTTTTCAGGTGTGTTATTATCAGAAAGACCAATACATGTATTAAAATCCTCAACTGCTGCTTTTGCTTCACTCAGTTCTTCAAATATATCTGCTTTAGGTTTGTCACTTTTATTTTCTTCAGGAGTATCAGCTTTGGCACTCTCTTTTTCGGAGTAGCTAGATTCTATTTCATCACTTTCTACAACACCCAATTCCATAGCTTCTACTTTTGCATTGGGTTCTGCTACTCGTGCGTGTGTAATTCCTTCACCATTTTCATCACTCAGTTCTCTTTGGGGGGAAGTTTCTGGTTTTTCAGTATCTAAAGACTTTTCCTGGGAAATATCCTTGTCATCATCTAAACATGGGCCCATGGCCTTAAATCTTTTCTTTGATGGCTCTTGGCTGGGAGATGTTGCTTCATTAGAATCCACATGGGGAGTTATTTCTTCATTATTTGAAGTTTCAGAAGGGACAGATTTATTAATGCTTTTTTTCAAGTCTGTTTCAGATACACTCAATAAATCCTTACTAGTATCATTCTCAACACCAAAATGAGAATTCACACTGTGATGTTCATCTGAAATTACTTCAGAACATATATTAGTTCCAGAGGTTTCTGTTTTAGTCTGAGGTGTGTGTACATCAGTCTTTTTTGTTTCAACCTCTGTATCACAATTTTCTGTGTTCTCTAACTCGAGTGATTTTTCCTGAGGTTGTGATTTTTCCCCACAGCAGTCACAGGCTTTAGATCTCCTCACCCTCCGACTTCTCTTGTGTTGGCATTCAAGTTTTGAGACAATGTCTTTGGAAATCACAGACATGTTTGAAGTCTCTATTTTTGAGCATTCTCTCATATTAGTATCACAATCTTTCTTATGTAATTTTTTACTAGCATTTCTAGTCCTTAGATGTAATTCTGGTATAGATGGACTTGCAAGGGAGCATTTTGCATATCTGCCATTCTTACTTTTTCCTTCGTGTGTATTTGGTGTGTCATGAGAAACATGCAATAAATCTGAAGCTATTGTAGAATCCTGGAGTGTTACAGTACAACTTTCATCCTTTTCACATACCTGAGATTTTATCTCTACATCTGCTCCAGAAACAGAATTATAATCATGCAACTGATTTTCAATTTTTGAACTTTGCTCTTCTATTCTTTCTTCTTGTTCTTCAAAGTCAATACTGTCATTGCTTCTGTTTTTCCATTTTCCAGATCTCCTCTTTCTACAACTTTCATCTTTTGCCTCAGAACTATCTGATTCTGAGTTTTCAATGCTAGAAAGCAAACCCTGAGATGCTCTTCTTGTTTGGTAACGTGTCCGTCCCCTTAAAGGTTTCTCAAATGATTTGTCTACAGTGTCCTGGCTAGCATGCCCCTCAGAATTACTATTCACAAAATCTGGTTCTCTTTTATTTGGGTCAATTTCAGCATTAGCACTGGTTTCTCCACAAATCTTCTCATGTAAATTACCATTCACAATTAGATTTTCCTGTATAGTTTGTTGAGAAGTCAGTTTTTCTTTAAGTAATACTTCCTCTTTTATTTGCACTGGATCCATCTGGAGAGTTTTTTCTTCTTCCTTAGGTGTTTCCTTTTTTTGAAGACTATTTTCTTTATCTTGGCTATTAGTAGTAGGCTCCACTGTTTCTGCACGACGCCTTAAAGATCGTCTAAGGATTTTTGGATTTGGAGCTATCTGAACCTGATTATCTTCATTTCCCATTGGATCTGACAGTATTACTGCAGGTGGTGTATTTTCTTTGGATTCTAAATTCATCCCTATGTTTTTCTCTTCTGTAATATTGTTTTCCAATACAATATTTTCTGTTACTGGCTTAGGTTTTATAGTTTCATTCTCTACCGTAGATTCAGGAAAATGAATTGGGCTATCTGATATACACCCTGTTGAATTAACCATATTGGGCAAGTTATTTTCTAAGGTTATCATGCCTTTAATAGATTCCTGAGTATGCTCCTCTGGTTCAGATCTGACTAAGGCATCAGATGTTTTGTTTTCTGATTGTTCTGCTTTACTAGCTCTCCGGCCTAACCTCTTAATTCCATTCACTATTTTTTCTGTATCAAACTTTGAATGGGTTACTTCTCTTTTCTTTGTTTTTGTTGGAGGGTCTGTTTTACTCATGTTTTCCTGGTTAGTTTTCACTCCAACAGTCGATGAAATATTATTTAAGGGTGATGGACTGAAAGGTCTATTTCCTGAAACATCAAACTTCTCCAATGTGATAAATGTTTGCCTTCGACTTGTAGGCTGAGGGAGTGTTCCAGAAATAATGGAATTAGAAACTGAGCTACTGTTGACAACAAGTGAGTTTTCCACACTAGATGTACATTCAGCTGTAGTTTTCTTTGATGAAACTAAAGTGATTTCTCTGTTGTCATTATTACTGCTAAGTATTTCTGGGTTTGTTTCAGCAACAGAACCACACCTATTGGACAAAGAAGCCTTCTGGAGATGTTCACCCATACAACAGTTTTCTGTGACAACTTTATTCTCCATTTTTACATTCTCCCCCTGAAAAGAAATATATAAGCACATAAGTTAGCAAACTAATTTTATTTCTTAGGGAAATTTAAGTACACAACTTTGGTAATTAAAAAGATAATCATTGGGTAGGGCTCAAGCCTAATAAGGCTCTGAGTTCAAACCCTAGTACCACCACCAATACCACCAGAATACCACTAGCTTTTAATACACAGTGATATTCTAAAGGGCAAACAACTATGAGTTTCTAATTTTAGTAGTTCAAACTATATACATTTACTTTAAAAGACATATACTACTACTACTACAATACTATTTGTATGATCAAGAGATTCTATAACTGACCTTAAAACAAAGTCCTATCAACAATCTTCCAGAAAACTGAAACAACTCTAAAATGAAGGATAAACTGTAAAAACTCTGAAAGAACACTAAGCATACCTTTATCATCATCTTAGGATCTCCCTTTGATGTTTCTGTTAAAGTAGGACTTAGCCTGAGATAAATAAATGCAGAAATTAGATTTACTTAATTTAAAAAGTAAGGACACTAGTTCTAAAAATTCATACTTACCCAGAGTCTTCTTGACTAAATTGAGTGGAAAATAAGGTATCTTGTGAAACATCCAAATTATTATACAATGCAGGAATGTCATACCTAGAGGGGGTGGAAAGGTTATAAATTACAAAAAGGCTGGTGACATTCCTACAATTTAGAAGTTAAATTTGTAATTCCATCAAACTATTAGAAAATAACAAACCCAGGTGACCTTTTTTTTCATGAAACTGTCCTTCAACATCAATGAGGTAGCCCCCCCCGCAAGATAAACATATGGCACTTCACTCATTTACATATTATACATTATGTATGACCTATCTTATGCTGCTGAAATTTAGTACACACACAGGCTGGGAATGCAATTCAGCAGTGTAAAACTTGCCTAGAGCACACACAAAGTCTTCAGTTCAATTTCCAGAACCAAAAAAAAAGCTAAAACAAAGTTGATATGTACAACCTAAGTCTTAACAACAAAGTTTAGAGCTTTATATGCTTCTTGATATCTAAGTATGCAGAATACCAAACTGAAGGTGAAACGCTACCAACCTCTTTGTTTTGAGTACTTCTTTTTGATGTTCAGTTAGTATTCTTTCTTTTCCCTCTTTTTCTTCTGGGGGTATAAAAACGAAGTCAGTTGACTTTTCCTCTTCTAAAAGCAATTCATTCTTTAATTTTGAAGATGAAGATTGAAGTTTCGGCTGTGAATTTTAGAAAAGCAAATGTACATTTGTTTCCAGATTATTAAATTACAAATTTATACATCCATAAATCCTATAGTGAATAGAAGTTCTAAGTTTAAGTCTATTTCCATCCATCCATCCATCCATCCATCCATCCATCCATCCATCCATCCATCCATCCACAACAGTCTCATTGGTATGGCCTGGAACTTACTACATACTCCAGGCTAGGTTCAAACTCATCATCACCACACTTTATTTCCCATACAATATTCAAATCAATGTCCTTCACTTTTCCTACCTCTAATAAATACTGAGGAAAGAAAAACTATTTAGGCCTCTTTACAGGATGCAATTCTGTGAGGTTACGATTGATGTGTTATCTAGGCCTGACTTCTTTCTATTCAAAATACTAAGTTCTAACTCCAGGAAATGGAAACAAGGTTTTTTTCTTTGTTGTTGTTGTTCTTTTTGTCTTGTTTGTTCTTTTATCTGTCTTTGGGAGGGCAAGGGGGACACAGAAAGGAGAGAAAAAAGGGTAAACAAATGCAGCAGTAGTACTTACTAGACACTATGTTGAAAATGAACTACACAACTTGTAGGTAGGGATGGGAGGGAAAAACTGGGAGAGAGTGAGGGAAGGGGTGACACTGTCCAAAAAGAAATGTATTCATTACCTGACTTCTGTTAACTGTAACCCATCTGAACATCACCTTTATAATAATAAAGAAAAATTTTCAAAAACGTACGCATTACCTGACTTATGTAAACTCTAACACCGCTCTGTAAATTGCGTTTAATAAAGAAAAAAAACATGCTACACTTAACTGCAAGGTGTTAATATCTATAATCCCAATTAAAGTTTTGTTTTGTAATTAATTCTATTCTATTCTTTTCCCATTATAGAATCTTAATTATAAGTGAACTTCAAGTTCTTCTATAAAATACATAGAATAAAACAGAAAATAATTACTACCATAAGGTAATTTTACTGCAGCTTTCTCTTTACTAAAAATGAACCGTTACCCAACGCATTGATTTATAAGCCATCCTACCTTCTAAAACTTGTTAATCATCTACCACCCACCCAACACAATCCCATCTTTTATTCAAATATTACAGTGCAATCTTGCAATTAAAGGCTATCATATTTTTTAAATTCTGCTAAATATATTTTATAAACATACTTTGGCTGATGGTTTGATATTTTCTTTTTTATCCTTTGTTTGTGCCAAAAAGGAGTCTCTTTTTCCACTTGATTTTCTTTCCATGCCACTTATCTTCACATTTAATTGTGAATTTTCTGCCTGTTTTAGGTAAGCAAAACAATATTAAGGACAACTCTAATATTTTGCTTTTCATTATAGAAATTAGTCTGGTGTCAAATTTCTTCATAACAACAATGGCTGGGGCTAGGAATATGGCCTAGTGGTAAAGTGCTCGCCTCATATACATGAAGCCCTGGGTTCCATTCCTCAGCACCACATAAACAGAAAAGGCTGAAAGTGGCACTGTGGCAAGTGGTAGAGCACTAGACTTGAGCAAAAAAGGAGCCTGGGACAGTGCTCATGTCCTGAGTTCAAGCCCCAGGACTGGCAAAAAACAAAAGAAAACAAAAACAACAATGGCTAAGGAAAGCCACTATACTATCTATATAGCTGTTTTGACTTTTATAATGATTTTACATCATTTAGTTTTATTAAACTCTTGAACATAAAACATCCCACACAAATACTGCAAAGTAAATCAAATTATTAGACTCAAATCATGTATGTATTACAAAACAATTTTCTGGCCAGAACTAGGGCTTGAACTCTGCTCAGCTTTTTGGCTCATGGTTGGCTCTGTCTAGTTATAACATAGAAGGTGGAAATCAGGTTCTTAATTCCAGGCCAGGATGAAGGGGAAAAAAGTTAGCAAAACTATCTCAAAAATGAGCTGAATGTGTTGGGATAAGCCTGACATCCCAGATGGGCAATATCTATTATAGTATCTTATCTCAGGTTGGCCTCAGTAAAACAAGTCTATACCTGAAAACAAGAAAACAAAAAAAAGGAAAAAGAGGGCTATGAGTGTAGATCAAATGAGACTACTTCCACAACCCTTTTCTGCTTTTCAGTTCAAACCACAGTATTACAAGAAAAAACAAATCCCAGTGACACCAAAAAAGCAAAAGGTCTGAGGTGTGGTTCAAGTGACAGTGCTAGATAAGCAAGCTCAAAGCCTTTTCAAATGCCAATTAACAAAAACAAAAAATAAAGGTCAATAAAACATGTAGAACAGAGATTATGCATTAAGCATATTTTCCTTCATACATTAAATATATCATGTTTGATTTTCTGTTAGGAAGTTCTTACTTCAGCCAAACGAAAACCCAGTACTTAGTGATTACATTTCTAAGGAAAAAGAAGGGGGGGCATCACTTGCTGCTGAATATAAACTGTTTTGTAAGACTCTATAAATGCATGGTTATCCATGCCTATAGGCAGTTAGATTCAAAAGACAGTAAACAAGTATTAGCTATAGTAGCCTTAATCCTAAGGAGTGATGTAATAGAAAATATGCTTTGTACTTTTTTTTCCTGGACAGGAAAAATGAGAAACTTG
Organism: Perognathus longimembris pacificus; assembly: GCF_023159225.1. NCBI lineage: Eukaryota > Metazoa > Chordata > Mammalia > Rodentia > Heteromyidae > Perognathus > Perognathus longimembris. The sequence goes on from NC_063164.1 coordinate 68,960,756, forward strand.
ATGCCCCAAATGAGAAAATGAAGAGTGATTCTTGTTTGAAGTATGAACTAACTAGTATATAGTATTTATAGTTTCTTTAAAGCAATACCTCCTCTAGTATTTGAAGACTATACATAAAGGGCTTGAATTTAAGATTATTTGAGATATATAGTGACAATTTTTGCCCTTAATTTATAAAAGTACTTCAGGCAAAAGCCATGCAAAATGGTACAAAGTCTACAATACCAGCTTCTTGGAGACTGAGGCAATCAGATCATCAAAAGTTCAAGGCCAGGGGCTGGGGATATGGCCTAGTGGCAAGAGTGCTCGCCTTGTATACATGAGGTCCTAGGTTCAATTCCCCAGCACCACATATACAGAAAATGGCCAGAAGTAGCACTGTGGCTCAAGTGGCAGAGTGCTAGCCTTGAGAAAAAGAAGTCAAGGACAGCGCTCAGGCCCTGAGTCCAAGGCCCAGGGCTGGCCAAAAAAAAAAAAAAAAAAAAAGTTCAAGGCCAGCCCAAGCAACTTATACCTGATCTCCAAATAAATTGGAAAAGGGAAAAGAAGGGGGCGATGGAATGAAGGTGAAAGCACAGTTCAGTAACCCTGGGATCAATCCTTAATACTGCCTCCCCAAAGGCATTTCAAACCAGACAACTGAATATTATTGCCAAGTATGTAAATACACTTTCTATGAAATACTTCAAAAATCATACTTCATAGTACAATAACAAAATTAATTTTAAGATAAATGCTAAAAGAAACGTGTCATGAGATATAAATTGTAAAATTACATGAAATATATAAATTATAAGAATTATTCTTTCAAGCCAGGTACCAGTGGCTCATAGCTATAATCCTAGCTATTCTGTTCAGGAGGCTGAAAAGGCCTTTTGAAGGCCTGGGCAGAAATCTACATGAGATACCTACCTCCAACTAGCCAACCACCAAAAAGCCAAAAATGGAGGGGTGGCTCAAGTGGTATAGCATTATTCTTAAGCAAAAAAAAAAAAAAAAAAAAAAAAGAACCACCTCAGGGACAGTACTGAGGCCCCAAGTTCAAGCCTCACACAAAAAGTTATTTTTACTCATAGTTTTACTTCCAAAGCCTTACATCATTTTGGTCATGTTGATACTCTATTTAATACTTCGTATAAATACTTGAAAAATGTAGAATTCTTCTGTTCATATTCCCCTTGTTAGTCACAAATAAGTATTTATATCACTCAAAAGGCAAATAAAATAATAAACATCAACTTACTGTATCTGAGTATGGTCCACTGGATTCTTCCATTATTTCAACTCTTTCCAAACCAGGCAACAGAAGCAAAAGCTTTTGTTTGGCTTCTCTTAATATTGGTCTTTAAAAAATACAAAATATTTATAACTTGAGCCATGTGCAATGAACTTTCACATTACCAAGATTGCCTTATTGTAATTACTAAGCAGCAAAAGATTGGCTTAAAGACTAAATTTCTTACTAAGATTTCTAAGGCCCTTCAAAGTGTCTTGTTTCTAATAAGTACCCATGCCTAGCTTTTAATAGCCACCAAATTTTCTACCCTGGTTTCTTTATTAATTGTGGGGTTGGAGGCCCAATCAGGTGTAAGAACGCCAGCCAATGAGCAAGCATGAGACAGAGTTCAAGTCTAGGACCAAAAATTTAGAAATCTGTAATTTTTAAAAGTTATTATTCCTCCTCTACGGAAAAAAGAAGGAGAAGGAAGCCAGGCATGGTGGTAACATATCTATAATCCCAGTACTAAGTAAAACCAAAAACTTGAGGACAGCTTGAGCTATCTAGGAAGTTCTAAGCCTGAGTGGGCTACATAGGAAATCTGAAATACTTCCCATTCTCTACCAACAAGAAGAATTAATTGCATTTATATTCCATGGTCCTACAGCTCAAAGGTTTAAATACTTAACAAATACCACATACCCCAAATATGAAACTAAGAAATTATCTCCCATTTCCTAGAAGAAGAGTTCATGTTAATACTATAATGCCAATTTAAGTTACAATAGAATACTTATAACAAGTTTCATTGTGAACATACTTCAATTCCTCAGGATAAATCAACATTGTCACTTTAGCAAATGTAGCATTCCAAAACAGAGCACTCTGTTTCCGAATCTGCTTATTCTTATGCAGAAATAGTACACATAGCAGTGGGGAGAGCTGTTCAAGAAACTCAGTATCGTAAATTCCAGTGTAGCTGAACTGTAGACAAGTAATAATTTCTCCTAGAAGCTTTTCTAACTAGGAAAACAAAAAGGTATACTTTTAGCACCGAATTGCAAAACGTATTTCTATTTTTAAAATTTGAAAAAATACATATATATAATCCCCTTTCATATAGTGGCAAACTATAAGTTTACATTGCTTATGGATACTGTATTTTTATTTTATTTATTTATTTGCTTTACCAGTCCTGGGCCTTGAACTCAGGGCCTGAGCACTGTCCCTGGCTTATTTTTGCTCAAAGCTAGCACTCTGCCACTTGAGCTACAGCGCCACTTCTGGCATTTTTCTACATATGTGGTGCTGAGGAATCGAACCCAGGGCTTCATGTATATGAGGCAAGCACTCTTGCCACTAGGCCATATTCCCAGCCCGGGATACTATATTTTTAACAACCAAAAAAAATCCACAACAGTATTATTTTACACCAATTGTAACAGGAGTAATGGCTTACACTAATTTCACAAAACTTTATTACAAACTACCCTTATACAGAGATGAGTTGTGACTTGATTAATTATATGCATTTAAAGTTATTTTTAAGGAATGTGAATATGCTCATACTATCAAGTGCCCATTAAAAATAGTATAATAAAACCCATTTAAAAATCAGCAGTTACGTAAAGAAAGACTAAGCCCTACCCCGATTATCATCATGAAAGTTAAGTTTTAAGTACAATGGTCTAATTTTACCTTGTTATTCAGACAACTATATACTTTAGGAGCTTCATCAAGCCTAGGAAGAAAAATACATAAAACAGAAATAGCAATGACTTTATTGTGCAAACTTTTAATGAGGTAATACAATCATAAAAACAAGATGCAATTATATAAAATATTCCAGATGTAAAAAGAATTATATTGCTAGGCATGAGTCAAATCAATCTTTTCAAGATGAAATCAAAGAAATTATCCAGGTCAGACCTCAAAGTGGTCATAATAGGTAGTTGGTATTGAACAGGACCCAAGATTTGCAAAGGTATGAAGTTTATAGATTTGGGGTTAAGCTGTACACAGTGTAAATTTCCTCTGCAGGGCTGGGAATGTGGCTAAGCCCTGGGTTCGATTCCTCAAAAAGAAGCTCAAGGACAGTGCGCAGACCCAGAGTTCAAGCCCGAGGACTGCGCCCCTCCCCCCAAATGAACATTTCCCATCATGGATAAAATGTCATGTTTGGATCAGAAAAACTTGTTATACCTAGATCATGGCTCACCCATAGATCACTTGCTTCTAAAGAATTACCTGCTTCCTTTCAAATGTAAAAGATCATGTAATTAATTCAAACTTTCTTTTTTTGGGGGGGGGAGGGGGGTGTACCAATCCTGGGGCTTGAACTCAGGGCCGGCCAGGGTGCTGTCTCTGAGCTTCTTTTGCTCAAGTCTAGCACTCTACCACCTGAGCCACAGCACCACTTCTAGTGCTGTTTATGTGGTGCTGGGGAATTGAACCCGGGGCTTCACGCTTGCTAGGCAAGCACTCTACCACTAAGCCACACTTCCAGCCCTAATTCAAACTTTTGAAGGGCAATTTTTGAATTTTAAGGAGACATCCTTTTGAGAGGGTAGTACTGGGATTTAAGCTCAGAATCTTATCAGTGTGCTATGCAGGCATTCTATCACTTGAGTCATATGCCTTAAAACCAAAATTCCTTTTGCTTTTTTTTTTTTTTTTTTTAAATATGCTGCTCTGTTTATGTCAAGGCAGTCCAGGATTAAGATCTATTTTTGCTTCCCCCTATCTGGGATTACAGGCACATGCCATCAAAGCTCAGTGTTTTTTCTCCTGTGCCAGTCCTAGAGCTTGAACTCAGGGCTTTGCTGCTGTCACTGAGCTTTTTTGCTCAAGGTTAATTTTCTACCACTAAGCACAGCTCTACTTCTGGCTTTTTAGTGGTTAAATGGAGGTAAGTGGGCTTTCTTGCTAGGGTTTGGTTTAATCCATGATCCTCAGATCTCAGCCTCCTGAGTAGTTAGGATTATTGGCATGAGCCACAGGCACCCAGCTAAGCCTAACTTCTTATTGCCTGAGCTGGCCTCAAATGGCAATCTTCAAAATCTTAAACCTGAAAAGTGAATAGAATTGCAGATATGAGCCACAATGCTTAAGATAAATACATACCCCCTTTAGCCCACATTTCATGTAAAGAATCGGGTTCTATACAGTGGCCAATGCATGCAATTATTACACATAAAATGTTTATACACTATTATGATGGAAAAAGAATAAAAAACATGTCTACTAATCAGAAAATGTGCTATAAATTTAATGAAATACTACACATATTTTAGGGAATGAGATTTTCATGCATATGATATATATTAAGTGCATAATACACAATGGTACAGTCACATGTCCATTATTTTATTCCTGTTATATACTTAATGGAAAATACTGCACTAAACTGAAGGGGCCTGGGATTAACAAAAAATAAACAAAATGTCTAAATGAACTATCTCAACAAAAATGATCAAGATTACAATTCCATAAAAACAAAGCTGCACATCAGAAAACAGAAAATGCTATTAATTTGTACATTTAATTTAGAAACTACACCAAAATACTTACTTTGAATTTTCATAAAATAATGCCACAGGTCTTACTAAAGTTGCAAACATTTTTCGAATCATAGATGGCAAAGAAATATGTCCAAGCACACTGGAAAGAATGCTGGTGATTGAGTTTCCAATAGCAAGCAATGTATCAGAATGTCCTTCATTGAAGCTCAGAGTATGGAAAGAACACATAACTCTCACAAGCAGCTTAAATAATGAAGCTAATTTTCCTAGAGGCTCTTTCTTCTTTTTGGACCAATCTGAAGATCTCTGTGGTGCTAAGACACAATTGAATTGATTGATTACTGTGTTTCTGTAAACTTAACATCATTACAAAATAAGTCCCGCAAAATTCCCAACTTGACCTTACTACACTCTGGAATAGTAACAATTTTGGATAATTTCCTTTGTGAAATCCCTAATTTTCTATTTCTACTTATAGATATTCAAAATTTCATTGAATAAATTTAAACAGCAAGGTGGATCACTGGCTTTAAGGTAAAAATAGAATTAAAAGGTAAAAAATGGTGGGAAAGGATAACATTGATCAAAATGCATTGTACTCATAATGACTTGTAACTACTTAAAAGTTTTTTAAAAAGCTAAGAAACATTCCTCACTTAGGATCTATAACGGTAAACTCAATACTCATTTACATATAACTTTGTTTTTCTTTATTGTCAAAGTGAAGTACAGAGGGGTTACAGTTTCATATGTAGGCAGTGAGTACATTTCTTATCCAGCTTGTTACCTCCTCCCTCATTTTCCCCCAGCTCCCCCTACATATAATTTTTCATAAATACCAACACTGGTAAAATTATATCCATGTAAGACTCCTCCACTAGGATTTGTGGAACTTCAGTGGCTCGCAAAGTACTTTGATATTCTTTATAATACTTTAACAATATAGTAATCTATGGTGTTCAGGAATTATTTCATTTTCTTATAGCAAAGTAATCAGATTAAGGCCTGCTTTGCCCAAGAAGATAGCTGAAATGTATGTCAAACAATCTAGACCTGTTTTTATGAAATAGAGCCTAAGAAATTCTGCCGTATAATAAACAGTTTATATATAACATGTTGCTCCCTATTACTATACTGAGTACATAAATAAAGCAGTAACCTCCAAATTTCCAGATGTTTTAGAAAATCTCAGTATGTTTTAGAAATCTTTTCCTTATTCAATAGCAGACCTTAAAGTATTTTAAGAAAAAAATACTAGCATTTTTCATTAATGTAAGTTACCATTCAGTTAATGAAAGAACATG